>NC_083472.1:22783968-22958968 GCF_030014155.1 Tachysurus vachellii
CTTTTCAGTGCTGGGGATTGAACCCCAAATCCTCCGATCAACAACACAGAGCCTTAACCACATGAGCCACCGCTGCGTGAAGTGAAGTAGTTAAAGAAGATGAAATGTCCTTATGAATTAGCTGTTACTAACCCTAACGCTATATACTGTATAATGCTTTACTACAAATCTCTGAAAAAACTGTCAGAGCTGCAGTGATAGTAAACGAATCAACAATCAGAACTTCTAACCAATCAGAAGCGAGAATTCAAGAGCGCGATTATCCTCATTATGAGATCGTATTTACATTTCAGACATTTTAAAATTTTTCATTACAGAAAGAAACAAATTGCAGATTTTATTTATTATTAAGAGATATTAAATAAACTGTGACCAGTGACACACGAATAACGTTTATGTTTGAAATATATTCATCAGATATGTTCTAGCTAGATGATAGGTTCAGGATGCACTTGGCATGTATTGATATCATCCACAGACCCAGTGTTAAGATCATGACCATGGAATTCCTGTTTCTTCACGCTATCTAAAGCAGCATCTTAATCCCCGTGCATCTCCCCCACGGCTTCTGTCAGCGCTGAGGAAGAGTAATATCCATCTCCATAGCTGAGTCCAGCACCTGTTTTTTTTTTTCCCCGGGCACAAAGTTTAGAACGTTTAATCTCATGGTTGCACTTAATCCCTCCTGAGTCTGATCTGCTTCTCATCCGGAGAGGTGAAGATCCCCTCTTCATCCCCAATGCTGTTTGGTATCAGACACGATGTCAAAGTGCCGCTCTTCAGCATGCCAGCAGACACCGTCTGATCCTGTGTGGTCTTGGTAAACGGGTGCCAAGCACGATGAAACCTCAGAACCGTAGAAACAATTGAGGAACTAAATTTAGGTGAGAGGATCAAGTTAGTCAGGCACTGAATGAAACCGGTCTTAATCCAAATGGAGCAACTGGATATAGCAAAATAATGCAGGGGACATTAGAGACTGCAGTCACGCTGGGCTAGGAATTATTATCTCTGCAGTTTTCAAGCACATATGGACTCGAGGAATTTCAGAAAATATCTGATTTTCAGATGTATAGTTGCAGGTTATGGTGAGGCAGACATATAAAAAAAAAAAAAACAAGCTGCTAAATTCAGATCCAATTCTACTGAAAAGTCTTAAAATGTCACAACTGTTTAATGGACCGTTAATGATATCGTTTTATATTGAAGATTTGTGAGTCTGCCTCCAAAAGGATGTCCCACCACAGCTATTTTTGTTCGTATTTACAGCTAAACGTCGACACGCCGAAGCCGTCTCAGAGCCGCCGCTCGCAAATCACTATCCGATCCCGCTCAGCTGTTTTAGAGTCGGACCAAAGGTATGCAGCGACAAAAAGGGGGTTGATCCAGGTCGGTGGTTAACGAGGCAGAAGTTGTCGGAAACATGTCGGAAACAACGAGGCAGACATAATGAAAAGTAACGTTCCAGACGCTGCTGTAGACGCGGCGTCGTTCCGCCGTCTGTCGTTCAGTTATAACGAATTCTTATTTCAAGATGACAAAAAAGTGTAGAATAATATACAGATTCGTTCATTTGTTTATTTACTTTTGGAGACTTTTTTTTTTAGATTATTGGCTGCATAGTGAAAGATACCTAAAGAATCCACTTTACATTGCGAAGGACATCGATAGAGAACTCGAGTGTCCTTCACAGAGCCCTGACTCTGACTCAACCCCAATGAACACCTTTGAGATGAACTGGAGTCTCCTCGACATCCTGACATCAGATTCTGATCTCACTAATGCTCTTGTGAATGAATGAATGAATGAATGAATGAATGAATGAACACAGCAATGCTCTAAAATCTAGTGGAAATTCTAACCAGAAGAGAAGAGTGGAGCTCGTTATAACAGTAAATACAGAATAAATCTCGAATGGGTTGTTCAGCAAGGACACACGGATCTGATGATCAAGGGTGCACAAACTTTTGGACATACAGCGTGTATCTACCATTCGTGAATCACCTTTCAAATCCAAGATTTGGTACCTTGTCGTCATGGAGATTTAAAGTGATTTTAAATCCCAGGCTTAGTCTAGAGCCCAGTAAATTAAGCTCATATGCTAGGGCTAGTATGAGCAAGCTGCAGCAGGTGAAACTGCTAGCGTTAATCTGGTTGCTGACGGATGGTTAGCGGTTAGCCAAGACGGCTAGGAAAAACAGTGGTAATAAGGTCATCTGATAAGGCCAGTTCCAGAGCACAGGCTGTGCGCTGATGGATGTTTGGCTCTTACGGAGCATAAAGGTCTCCAATTGAGAGGACCAGGTGGGGGAACTAACCGATTAGCCTCGACAGTTAGCGGGAAGATATGAAAATAACTGGAGAACAGCGAGGAATCACAGCAGTGAGCTCTTTGCAGAGAGATTAAGGTACACTCAGCAGTTTGTGGGCTGAGGCTTTACTCTGTAGCTGCCAAACCTCCTGAAGCATGTTCTCTTTTGTTCTAGAATTTGCTGAATTTGCTGCTGTGAGTGCCAGGACTAGATTAGGATCAGTGAAAAGAAGCCAGGAGCTGACTAACAATCTAGAGCTACTATACGTGGCATTGTACCACAGCGTTGTTCGATTCTCAAATCTGATTGCCTAATCCAGTCTAATTTTCCGGCAGTACGTTTATCCGCCAATACGATAAACGTACTGTACAGATTTTCTATTTTGACGTATTCTTATTTATCGAATGTATAACGGCTGATATGAAGATATTTATTATAAAGTTCTGGAAGGAGTCTACTGTTCCTCTTCCTGTCTAGGGTTTTGTGACAGGAACTTTAACACCATCAATATGAAGCCACATAGCCTGTTTTACAATTCATTCATTCATTCATTCATTTTCTACCGCTTATCCGAACTAACTCGGGTCACGGGGGGGATCTCAGGCGTCATCGGGCATCAAGGCAGGATACACCCTGGACAGAGTGCCAACCCATCGCAGTGCACACACACACTCTCATTTACTCACGCACTCACACACTAGGGACAATTTTCCAGAGATGCCAATCAACCTACCATGCATGGCAGAGGCGGGAACTGTTTTACAATATTAAATATAATTAAAAATGGGGGCACGGTGGCTTAGTGGTTAGCACGTTCGCCTCACACCTCCAGGGTTGGGGGTTCGATTCCCGTCTCCGCCTTGTGTGTGTGGAGTTTGCATGTTCTCCCCGTGCCTCGGGGGTTTCCTCCGAGTACTCCGGTTTCCTCCCCCGGTCCAAAGACATGCATGGTAGGTTGATTGGCATCTCTGGTAAAATTGTCCATAGTGTGTGATTGCGTGCGTGAATGAGAGTGTGTGTGTGCCCTGTGATGGGTTGGCACTCCGTCCAGGGTGTATCCTGCCTTGATGCCCGATGACGCCTGAGATAGGCACAGGCTCCCCGTGACCCGAGGTAGTTCGGATAAGCGGTAGAAGATGAATGAATATAATTAAAAATGGCTAAAACAAAGTGTGACTGTTGTTTGATGTAAGAGAAATAAGAGACTTCATGTGGAACATAACCTCACTGTTACATCGTGATAACCATCACTCTGCTTCATTCATTGATTATTTTCCTATAACAGCACGACCACACACACTTGTTTTTGTCATCACGGCGATGACAAACCGTAAACATAAAACTCTGCACCGCGTTTATAATACATAAGCGACAAGAGGAATTTTAGCCGTCCTTTATTGCAGAAAAAAAGGACCCTGCAATTAAACATAGTTCAGTTCAATCGTTGCACGAGCTAAATAAAGCCAGATGGCGCAACTAACCTCGTCTGATCTGTTAGGGTTTCTACTTTGTACTGCTGATCTCCCACTGGTTAATCTTCCTTTGAGTCTCTCCCCATATCAGCATGTTGACATACTGTATCAGTTGAGGGATTTTCTGCTTCTGACATCAAACTAAACAGACTTTTTCGAGGACAAATACTCGGACTGATTGAAGCCCTCTTGAAATAAATGCAGACGCAGAGGCGGCTTGCCGGTCTGGATGCCTCTGAATCCCACAACAGCAGACAAGCCACTAACCTATTCTTAAGAGAAGAGGAGGAATTGAGGAAGTGACCAAATTTCAGGAGATTCAGACTTCGATCAGAGCCTAATACCATGTTTTAAGGACAGAAGATGTCAATTTTGTGTGATGGAGAGCTACAAATCCAGATAAAAAAATTAAACGAATGGTGAACGACGGTAGAGTCGGGTTTTAAAACACAACCGTTTATGACGGAGTTCAAATCGGTTCTGTTCCATCTTCACGTCATCGCTTGTGACCGAAGCCACGGGCAAACATCTGAACAGATGAGACATCAGTGATGAACTTCTGCTCAGGGTTTTTTCTGACATAAATACATGTGATTGAATGCCACACAGAATCTGCTAAAGAAATCCCAAAGGTTTGTGTTTGTTTCACTCAAACTTGTTAATCAGCTCTTGTTCGAGTGCTCGGTTCAATCCATCACGTTATTTTCTGATTTCAGATTGACGACCTGTGTTTCGGTGCTTTCTTTCTTTCAGCTGCTTATCAGGGATTTATTGAGCTGAATTAGAGAACAGGTCTGAGATCAGCGCATTTACGATCTGACTAAAGAACACATTTTCTCTGCTTCCTTGTTGAAAAGAATCAGACAAATTAAACACTTAAATCTGATAAAGATTGAGAAAAAATCAATCTCTGTAATTCTAATATTTCCAAACATATTAATAACATTTACTAGGAAAATCCTGTTGGATGATTTCGGACCTTCGTTGAGACGATGTCAACCCTGTGAGGATCCTGAGGCATCTAGAGATGTTCCAGATCCAGTTGGATTGTGTCATGAAGATTTGGACATTAAAAGAGAAGATACTAACTCCATGTGGTGTTTGAGGACAACAACCTCCTAATTAATACACAATCATCAGGCTGTATCTGACTGTAGAAAGGACATTGTTCATAATGACACTGTCTGAAGTTTATAACAGTTTATAATCACACCCTCCAGTGTCTAAATGAGGATGAGGTTCACTTTTGAGTCTGGTTCCTCTCAAGGTTTCTTCCTCTTCCATCTAAGGGAGTTTTACCTCACCACAGTCATCTCAGTCACCTCAGACTTGTTCATTGGGAATAAATACAAACACATTTAAATATAAGTCTAATATTAACCTTTGTATAATAAACTTTTTGTACAATATTTCTTATGTTCTGTAAAACTGCTTTAAGACAATGTCCATTGTTGAAAGTGCTAAATAACATTTAATTGAATTGAATTGGAAGTCATATTCCCTTCAACGTGTACATATCGTCGCTGTCGGGCGGAAACCTCGTATGTCCAAATTTGGTCAATTTCATATTTTTTCACATATCGATGCTATTGGTCAGTCCCCACGTGGGTCTGTTATTTTTACATGTTATTAACCAATCTAAAGTCTTGAAAATAGCTTGAGCGCAAATCTCATAACTCCATTGGACACTTCAACTGTCCACCTCTTCCTCACTCCGTGGGAGAGCTTCACGGCATATTTCTCCTCAAGAAGAGTCGCAACGAATCAACACGTCTTCTGAGGTAAATGTCTTCAAAACACTGGGCTCAAAGAAAAAAAAAATCTTGACCCACGCTAGTTCTGGTGCTCGTCTGAGGACAGGAATTTAGCGCAAGACAATCCACTGCAACGCGGACTAAACCCTGTGCACTGCAGATAAGGTACAGCGTTTTTTTAATTTACTGAAAAATAACGGTTTTGGAGATACGAGGATTCAGCGACCCGGTCCAAAGACATGCATGGTAGGTTGATTGGCATCTCTGGAAAATTGTCCGTAGTGTGTGATTGCGTGAGTGAATGAGAGTGTGTGTGTGTGCCCTGCGATGGGTTGGCACTCCGTCCAGGGTGTATCCTGCCTTGATGCCCGATGACGCCTGAGATAGGCACAGGCTCCCTGTGACCCGAGGTAGTTCGGATAAGCGGTAGAAAATGAATTAGTGAATGAGAAGTACGATGCCAAATATACTCTGAGCCGTTCCGGTGTAACAGAATATAAAGATTAATCACGACTAGGTTTAAATTCAGCTCATGAAATCGCCTCACATTTCTCATTTCCTTCTAAAAGTCTTGCTAAAGGTTAAACCGCATACGCAATGAATCTCACAGTTCACTTTCCTGAACTCTCCTGAACTTCTACTGGTATGTGTTTTACTGGATGTCACCTCTGACTTTATATAAAGCTATAATGATCGACCGGCGAAGCTGCGCTGGCTCAAAATCCGTCCTCGTACGAGGAAGGCAGCCATCTCCGTTTGTCCACATAGCTTGCTGGCAAACTCCAAACAGACGCAAGTCAATTTTCCTAATTGTGCTATACCGCAAAATAGGCCTGTTTCATGCTCAAAATCACCATTTACCCTCAGGACACAGGAGGTATTTCTTCTTCAAAATATCTTGTTTCGTGGTTTTGTTTTGTTTTTCTTCTTCCAGAAGTGCCAGAAGTCTGAGCGTTAACACATTTACAACAATAACACACTTGTCATAAAGCTTCCACACACCATCAATCTATAAACTTTTCTATGCTCGTGAAGTGACGCTCAATAAACTCATCGCGTCGTTACGAATCGTTTTGAATCCGGGAAAATAATTCAGTTCTGTGAGATGGAGAATGAAGATGGAGAAATACGTTATGGGGAATCTGTTACTGTGTTTATGCTGTAATATATATTCACATGATGGACGTTAGAAACGTTTGAGGTTAATGAACGAGTCGTTTACGGCGATCGCTTGGTGCCGCCATTTTGGGTCCACAGACGAGGGCTATTGAATAAACATGGTATGGTAAGATGAGAAGATGCGTGTACACACACACACACACACACACACACACACACACACGGTGGGGGTGCAAAGAGGTGATACGCACTGGCATTTTTACACACGTGATGACTGATCTATACTCAGCCACTAATCTACACAAAGAAAAATAGACACAACATAACATAACAGACATAACATAACACATACTATACAAAACCATAACACAACATGTGGCCAATGATGACAAGAAGGATTTACTTCACACTTTAAATTCATTAATTGTGAATTTAAGAAGGTTTTAAAATGCAAAAAAGCATATCACTGATGCAAGTTCTCCTAAATTAGAGCTGTATATCAAATCAGTTCAATTCAATTTATTTGCATGTTGCTTTTAACTACTCACATTTTCTCAAAGCAGCTTTACAGAAGTGTAGAAACAGAATAAAGTATAAAATTTAGTTACTATTTATCTCTAACTTTTATCTCTAATGATCAAGCCTGAGGTGACGGTGGTGAGGGAAACCTCCCTGAGATGATGTGAGGAAGAAACCTTGAGAGGAACCAGACTCAGAAGTGAACCTCATCCTCATTTGGGTGACACTGAACAGGTGATAATGTCAATGTAATAATGTGCTTTCTATAACAGTTTATAATCCAGTGGAATTGTGTGACCAAGAGCTCCTGAGGAACTTATAGAGGAGCATCATTTCTGAGTTCATTACAGACTTAACACTAATTCCTTCCTGATGAAGTCTTCAAATGTTCACTGATGAACATTTTTATATCAGGACCAACAATAATTATATAATAATCAGCAGGCAGGTGATCAAATATGAAGCACACATTACAAAGAAAGTCATTTAAAGCGATAAGTAAGGAATAAATCACTGCGAGGTTGTCGATTATTGGAAAATAATCAACAAACGGCAGAGTTACTGTTAAGGCCACAAACGTTTCCATTAGAGTGCACCGACACTGCAGACTCCTTTCCGGAAATGCTAGACAAAAAACTAAATCTAAAATAAAATACTAAGAAAAAAGCTCAATTTAATTCTGTTTACATTCCTTCAATCCGTCATCTCAAAGACCCACGATGACTATCGACTCCTCCTCCCATCTTTAAAGAGTAGAAAGGTGAACTTGGTAGAAGTGAACAGATTCCATAGTGGTCATATATGTAAAATAGTGAAGTAATTGAATTTGCGGATGTATGTAAGCACTATTTAGGAAGATGGGAACATTCATTTTCTACCACTTATCCGAAGGGACAATTTTCCAGAGATGCCAATCAACCTACCATGCATGTCTTTGGACCGGGTGAGGAAACCGGAGTACCCGGAGGAAACCCCCGAGGCACGGGGAGAACATGCAAACTCCACACACACAAGGTGGAGGCGGGAATCGAACCCCCAACCCTGGAGGTGTGAGGCGAACGTGCTAACCACTAAGCCATCGTGCCCCCTGCAAATTAACATTTTAATTCTAAAATTCTATCTTTAAGTTTTTTTCTTTCTGAGCTCAATTTCTGACTACATGTAACATGTTACACATTGCACATAATTCTATTACGTCTTATTATAATTTCTGTTCATACAAACTTGAACTTAAATCTTAAATTTTAAGATCTTGAAAGTTTGAATCAGCTGCTACGTCACTCAGGTGTCTTTACACTTTTTACTCCAAATTTGTTCGTTCGTGTTTCGTTTGCTTTTTAAACCTAAAAGCAAATTCTCAATTTTCGCAGAACTTTTAATAAAACGCAAAAATAAAAAATAAAAAATTTAAATTTGAATGCAAGGGGCACGGTGGCTTAGTGGTTAGCACGTTCGCCTCACACCTCCAGGGTTGGGGGTTCGATTCCCGCCTCCACCTTGTGTATGTGGAGTTTGCATGTTCTCCCCGTGCCTCGGGGGTTTCCTCCGGGTACTCCGGTTTCTGCCCCCGGTCCAAAGACATGCATGGTAGGTTGATTGGCATCTCTGGAAAATTGTCCGTAGTGTGTGATTGCGTGAGTGAACGATAGAGTGTGTGTGTGTGTGCCCTGCGATGGGTTGGCACTCCGTCCAGGGTGTATCCTGCCTTGATGCCCGATGACGCCTGAGATAGGCACAGGCTCCCCGTGACCCGAGGTAGTTCGGATAAGTGGTAGAAAATGAGTGAGATGAGAATTTAAATGCACCGAACTTTCACTCAAGTAAATTCTTGCCTCCAAAATAGTTATTTTTCTGTTTAAATGAACAAGATTCAGATGTTTTTGATGCTTTTTTTGTTTGTTTTATTTCTCTGCATTTTCTCTCTCCTGGTGGTTAGGGAGGGAAAAAAAATACAAGGCCACAAACGTTAAGTTGTCGTACGTGAAGGTGGTAAACTATTCTCAGCAACCCGATACACATGTTCTGTGAAAGTGTTAAGCGTTTTCTCGCTTTCCCTCATTAGATTTTATGGCGATTTTCCATGTCACCTGTAGCTGCTGATGATGTAACTTCACTCGATCTAATCACTTCCAAACTCTGGGAAATTACTTGGCTTTTAGAACCCGAGCAGATCCAAAACACGTGCGTTCACAAACTACAAGGATTTTATAAGAATCTTACAATCTTACATTTTATATCTTCCATAAATAAATAAATCAATTTATGGAATAAATAATACTTTACTGAATCTGTGGAATTATTTGAAACTGTAGTGAGTTGTTTAGTCTGTCTTAATGTTTCTCTGTGTGGTTTCTCAGGAACGTGAGAGCACAGTAATCGCTCTCGGGTGTGAGATAAACAACGGGGTCTTCACAGTACGATTCTCTGCAGGAAGAAAGAGATTTGACTCTAATCGATACGATTGGAAGTGAATCAAATGTGCGGTGTGTTTTCTGCTCCTGTGCTTTTTCTAGATGTGAGACGATTAACCGAGCCACGAGGCACAAACTGAGCCAAAGGACAGAGCTGTAGAGCTACAGATATGGGTCGAGTTCTGGAAAGATGACCTTATATCGCTTATATCACTTCGGACCTCTGAACGAAAGTTTTATGGGGTCGATTTCCATCATTTTCCAGTTCACTTCAACTAAACTGTTGTTTTTTTTTTATATTTTTTATTCATAATGTTAAATGAAACAAAACCAAAGTGGAAAAAGTACTAAAAATGTATACATTTTTACTCAGAATTACGTTTAATACACTCAGAATAAATTCTTATTATGATTAAATGTTTTATTAGTATTTTCATACAGCTCTGTTATCTAGGTTAAATGATTAGCTTTTTTTTTTACCATCGGTTTTATATTTCTTTACACTTTATAATGTTTTTTTTGCTGTGCTTCCTGTAACCTAATGTATAATTTTGTCTACTTTGTCGTTTTACTTTTTTATTAATTTAACTTTTTTTTATTACCCCTTGCTTTCTGGAATTGCTTTTTTTTTTTGCTAGGCATTAGGAAATTACAAAATTAAGTTAACCTTTCTTCACCTTAATAAAACCTTACAAACTCACTCATCACTCATCTTCTACCGCTTATCCGAACTACCTCGGGTCACGGGGAGCCTGTGCCTATCTCAGGCGTCATCGGGCATCAAGGCAGGATACACCCTGGACGGAGTGCCAACCCATCACAGGGCACACACACACTCATTCACTCACACACTCACACACTACAGACAATTTTCCAGAGATGCCAATCAACCTACCATGCATGTCTTTGGACCGGGGGAGGAAACCGGAGTACCCGGAGGAAACCCCGAGGCACGGGGAGAACATGCAAACTCCGCACACACAAGGCGGAGACGGGAATCGAACCCCCAACCCTGGAGGTGTGAGGCGAACGTGCTAACCACTAAGCCACTAAGCCACTAAACCACTTACAAACTATTGAATTAAATTTTTTAAGTAAGAAGCGATGAGCAATGGAAGTTTCATCGTTAAATGTTGCATAGAAAAACATTATGTAGATATTAAACTCAATTTGTCCGTAGTTGAATATTGTTTATAAGGTCTTATCCTGTGCTTCCTTTGCATGATTCAAGCCGGTCACGCTATCCTAAAGCGCTTTCTAAATTAAAAAACCTTATTGCTAATGTTATTATTACTTCCCCGCTTGTTTATTTTCTCAAGGGAAGAATGGAGAGTGAGTGACGGAGAGAAATTGTTCAGTTTTACAGCATTATATCGAATAAGAGACAAGACAGTGTGTGTGTGTGTGTGTGTGTGTGTGTGTGTGTGTGTGTGTGTGTGTGAAAAGGTCTTTAATAAGCTCCTGCATGAGATGAGACGAGTCCCGAGCATCCAGCAGCCGTGCCGCACGCATCCACACCCATTCACAGAATTCACCAAACGTCTACGCTGCTACTATTGAACTAATAGTAGAACCGGATGAGACTGAAATCATGCATCATTGCTAAAACGAGCCGATTCCCAATCCAGGTCCCTTCTCTTTTCCCTCGGCATGACGATCGTATCATTGCACAACTTCCTAGTGGCATATTTCACACATAACACATGGAGCCAAACCCTAGCAGGATATTTTAAGCCAAAGCGTTTCAAGAGATGAAAGAAAATACAGTGCTATGTTCATCAGAAGCTCCTGCCACACCCGAAAAGCTCTCGGATTACTCGCTGCTGTTAAAGCGTGATCTATGGGGAAGACTTTCCCACATCTTTCCGTCCAGTATCGACCGTTCGTTTATGCTTTAATCAGCTAATGAAGCTTTAGTCTTTTGTAAGGTGATCTGTCTGCCACCTGCCATAAACGGTCATGGAAATGGAAAAGTAGTCTTTAGCCCTATTCGGACGGGATTAGTTTGACGTGGGGACGTGGAGTAATGCAATTTTACCTCAGGACGTCTGTAATATTAATTGGCCAATTCGCACGGGACAAGACATCTCAGTAAAACTAGCAGAAGTGGGAGGGGTAACTCGTTTTACGCACCACGGTAACCTCCTTGTCGTCATGTGCGTATGACGTTGCTTCCTGTTATCACGTGCGCAAACAGACAACATGGCGCCTCCATGCTTGCAAAACGCGCCAAAAACTACTTTTAAACAGGAAATGACGGAATTTTACCGTACATGTTTACAGCGGGTCTATTCGGACGGGATTAGTATTACCTGAGGTCATTTTTCCGGACCTTTTTACAGAAGGTAAAAGTCGCCGTAATCTTTACTGACATTGTCCGTAATGATTACCGAGATGGCACATTCGGACGGGACTAAAATCACCGAGAAGCTCTGGCAATAATCACTTTACCCCCACGTCCCCACGTAAAACTAACCCCGTCCGAATAGGGCTTTTGTAGGACATTAGTACAGATGTCCAGAGGTTAATTGCTCGTTTATTTATTTCTGGAATCGTCAATTCAAGTCAGTTACCGTACATTAACGTTTACTCCACAGCGTTTGGCAGAAGTCCTTCTCCAGAACAACTTCATAACATTGAATACATCCTCATACTGATTCACTAGATCACACAGTCTAAAAACACTAATGGATCATGAATAGCACACGGACAAGGAGTTATCGAGTGCTGAGTCCTATTTTAAGTACTTCATAAAGTACTCCGTCATTTAAAGATGTAGATTTAGATTCGTAATGAACAATCCCCCTGAGACGACACGAGGAAAAGGCTCAATCGCTTACCCCAGGTTTCTTAAAAGGACAAGTAGATTGTGATAAAAATCCCTGCAACGAGCACAGGACAGTCTTTGTGATTACAGCAGCAGCTCAACTCTGGATAAGATTGTTCACTGTGCTAAGAGTGAGGCTTAGAAATAAACTGATACAGATTACTGACAGGATTTAATGATAGTTTGTCTCCATATTGACGTCCTTCAATTCATTTTTGAGCGAAAGAAAATTTGACCATTTTCTCCAAACCATTCCTTTAAAATCATCAAGCTACAGACTCGCAGCAGAGGTGCTGAAAGCTGAAAGAGGTAAACACTTAGCACCAACTCTGACAGCTCATTAGGACCTTCATGTTTTTTTCAGAGAAAGAAAAGCCAACTGCAGATACATGACCGTTTTCACAAGATAAGGCTGAGCCGAGGGGTGGAGTTAGCGTTTATAGCTCTTCTTACGACTCGTGTAAACACAGAAGAACTCGTTTTACTGAAAGGATGCACGGGAGAACAGTTCACTGAAAAGCTCTGGTGCTTTACAACCTTTCAAATACAGCAAGAACACAGCAAGAACACAGCCGTCACCATGATACCAACCTAGTGAGCTCTTTAGTCTAGTACATCAGTGACTAATCAGTGACACTGCATCTGTTGTGGAGACAAAAATAATGTATAAAATGTGTAACTGTCTGTATATGTCTCTGTGTCTGTCTTTTAATCTCTGTCTGTTTCTCTGTCTCTCTCTCTCTCTTTCTCTTGCTTTACACACACACACACACACACACACACACACACACACACACACACAAACACCCCCCCCCCCCACACACACACAAACACCCACACAAACAAACACCCACACACACAAACACCCACACACACAAACACAAAACACCCCCACACACACAAACACAAAACACCCCCACACACAAACACCCACACACACACACAAACACCCACACACACAAACACCCACACCCACACAAACACCCACACACACAAACACACACACACACAAACACCCACACACACACACAAACACCCACACACACACACACACAAACACACACAAACACACACAAACAAACACCCACACACAAACACCCCCCCACACACACACACAAACACAAAGACACACACACACACAAACACCCACACCCACACACACACAAACACAAACACACACACCAACACAAACACACACACCAACACAAACACCCACACACACAAACACCCACAAACACACACTCAAACACACACACACAAACACACACAAACACACAAACACACACACACAAACACCCACACCCACATACACACACAAACACCCACACACAAACACACACACACACACACATACACACACACATACACACACACAAAAACACACACACACAAACACCCACACACACACATACACACACACACACACACAAACACCCACACCCACACCCACACACACACAAACACAAACACACACACCAACACAAACACAGACACACACACAAACAAACACCCACACACAAACACCCACAAACACACACTCAAACACACACACACAAACACACAAACACACACACACAAACACCCACACCCACAAACACACACACACAAACACACACACACACATACACACACACATACACACACACAAAAACACACACACACAAACACCCACACACACACACACACACATACACACACACACACACAAACACACACACAAACACACACACATTCATCTCCTATAAACAGAAGCTGATGTCTGTCCTACTTGAACCTCTGATTCTTAAAGTGCTGTGCATAAATATTCACCCCCTTGAACTTTTCTACAGTTTGTACAATTTAAACTCTGAACTGAAATAGACTTGGGTTTTTTTGCAATAATATCGAATCGGACGGGAAAGATCGATATCATTCGCAAGATTATTTCTAAATAAAAAGTTTATAAGTTGCCATTAAACGCTGTGATGCATAAGTATTCATCCCCGTTCCTCTAAAATTAGTTCTGTCGCAGCCAGTTTCGATTCCGAAGTCGGATAATCAGTGACAATTAGAGACTATACCTTAGCAAACAGCATCATGATTTTTAAGAAGCTATCCAAACAAATCTGGGACAGAGTTTTGGAAAAGTATCAATCAGGGTTTGGTTATAATAAACTTTGATCATCTCACAGAGCATCATTAAATCAATTATTAAAAAAAAGAAAAGAAAAATATTGCACAACCAAAACCCTGCCTTGAAGGGATTAGTCAGAGAAGCAGCCATTACTTCTGCTAACACTTTTACCATTTTTATTTTTAATCCTTTTCCAGTTTCTGTTATTTCAGTAGCATGGATATTTTGTGCAGATTCATGACATATAATCCAACTACAATATATGGGAAAGTTCTAAGGGGTGAATACGTATGCAAACTATTGTACCAGAATGTAACCCATGAGAAAATAGGGTTTATTACATGAACTCTGATCAGAGATGTGCATGTCAGTCATGTTTGTTTAAGGTAAATCTCACAGTCCTCAGCTATGATTACTGAGAAATATTCACAGGTTCCCATTAAAAGCGAAGGCGTTGGTGATAAAGCGAGCTGCCAGTAAAGCGCTTGTTCCAGCACGTCTCAGAAATACAGCCACTAAACTAATCTACTGCCTGCTAAGATATCTGTTAGAGCCGAAATAAAAAAGCCGCATTAAAATACCAGTAATACTCAGCAACATGGGAGTAGTTTGACCCCCAACTACATCAGCTATATTACACAACCATGATTACAGCACACAGTGTGTTAACGCAGATCACACTGAAACATCTCAGGGGCAGGAAGCAGATGGACAGTAGTGGACGTACCTGGAGGACAGACGCACTCGTGATTCACGTCTCTGGCTGTGCGTAGTTTGGGCATCAGCTCGCTCAGCGTCTGGAACGAAAAAGACGACACACGCAACCTTCAGACTGAGGAGCAGTGAGGGAGCAACACTCTGCCGGGTGTTTAGCACAAACATCTGATTTCTAACACCGCAATTCATTGTTATATTAAACTACTAACATATTCTTTGTGACAGCAACAAAGTGCAATGAATCATTTATGAATCAATTAATGAATCATTTTTATACCACAGTGATGGTGAAGTCTGAAAAGGGCATTGATCAATTTTCTGTAACAGAGCTTTAGCCATAGACAGACAGACAGACAGACAGACAGACAGACAGACAGACAGACAGACAGACAGATAGATAGATAGATAGATAGATAGATAGATAGATATCCTAGCATCTAGCAACACAAACACACACACCAGCTCTTTGTCACCTGCTCAGATATGTTTGGAAAAGTAGAAAAAGAAAATTGTATCTATCTATCTATCTATCTATCTATCTATCTATCTATCTATCTAACTGTCTGTCTGTCTGTATGTATATATATATATATATATATATATATATATATATATATACATACATAGAGAGAGAGAGAGAGAGAGAGAGAGAGAGAGAGAGAGAGATAAAGATATATATGATGTAAGTAAAACTATGTAAAAGACTTTTGCTCAATCTGATCTCATGCACTTACACTTAAACATGTTTCATCCTGTTTAATCCTCACCGGTAAAGATCCAGGACTTTGATGAAATATATCAATTAGTACAAGTTTTTGTTTTTCAGTAGTCCAGGTCTTCAGTATTACAGCACTGTACTACTGAATGCCAGTAAAAAGTATTATATTAAATAAATGGAAAGGGAACTTATTGACCGGAACATGGAAGTATTTCAAATTTTTAAATATATAATAATAATAATTATTATTTTAAAAATAACACAATAAATAATTCATGAAATGAAAAATAAAAGTAAAATAAATAATAAAATTCTAGATAATATATATAATTCTATATAAAGTATTTGATGTTATGAAGCTATTTTTTTTTTTTTATTCTAACAACAACATTAAAGAGAAATAACCGCCTGGACCGTGCAGTTCATTCGAGCTGAACTGTAAAGTGTTATGATGTTTATAACTCACTTCTTGCACCAGACTCCGGACGGAGTCCCGCAGCTCTTCGGTCACCGGGCCGTCGTTCATGCGCTCCAGCGCGCGCACTTTACTCTCCATCTCGTGCGTTTTAATCACCATGAGACAGCACGTGGCCAGAGCGCTGAGCGACAGCGCGAGACACACGGCGGCGGCGGCAGAGACAGAGTTCCAGCGGCGCGCGGGGACAGAGCCGTGCACCGGGGATGCTTTCCTCTCCTCCGGGGGTGTATCCATGCTGAGGACCGCTGGTGGAGATCAGAACCTGCTGTAAGCGCTGCGGTGTCTCTCTGTAGTAAAGCTGTGGATGGGGATATGATGAAGATGATGATGAAGAATGAGATGATGAGGAACGGTTCACACACTTCTGCAGCTCACTGATGACTCGCGCGTGTAGAGCGTGTGTGCGTGTGCGCGCGCGTGTGGGAGTGTGTGTGTTTGTTGTGGACCGTGAAACGAGGGGAGAATAAAAGCTCCAAGTCCTTCAGCCACCTGGCAACTGCCTCTGTGTGTGTGTGCGTGTGTGTGTGAGTGAGTGTGTGTATGTGAGTTTGTGTGTGTGTGTATGTGAGTGTTTGAGTGTGTGTGAGTGTGTGTGAGAGAGTGTGTGTGCGTGTGTATGTGAGTGTGTGTATGTGAGTGTGTGCGTGTGTATATGTGTATGTGTGTGTGTATGTGCATGTGTGTGTTCTCTTCAAACCTACACTATTTTACCAAAAACGGCGCCACCTATCGGTTGCTATAGTTACCATTAAGTCGAGCACTAATTAAAACTGCTCTAATTTACGCTGGTTTGAGTTAAGAATTATTGATGTGTTGGTAAAAGATGATTCCTGTGAGGTTGGTGCAATCATTTGGGTGCTAAAGAGTTGTTGTGTGTGATGATGATTACAGTGTAATAAAGTCAATTCTGCACACTGTTTATTACGTTTATTACCTTACATATAATAAAGCATTGCCCATGTGAGACTAACAGCAGAAATTCATGTACAGAAAGTTAAAGTTAATTAGCAAATTAACATTAAATTTAACACCTGACCAATAACTAAACTTCAATAAACTGACACGTTAATGTTATGAAGAGTGAAATCTATTTCTCTGTAATTACAGTATTATAATCATCAGCTCAGCTAACATGTATAATGTTCAGGTGAAAATCATGCCGTCCTCTGCCGCCATCTAGTGTTTAAAACGTGCAACTGCTGTAAGAAACAAAAACAAAACGGACCCAGACTGCTTGCTCCTTGAACATTTTTTTATTGAAAATTATAAGAATAAACAGTCATTTTGACACACAATGGCTACACAATGAATTAATAAAGCTATATTACTTATTCGACAAATGAGGAAATAATATTTACCACAAACCATTTATATTTATCTCTGCCTTGATTGACAACTGTGTAAAATACAATATAAGTTACAGATCACATAAATTACACGTTACAGTAAAAGGAGGAACAAAAACCTAGACATGGGACTGATACAGTCCTTTAAATGCAACCTCTCATTGAGAGTGGAGAGAAAAAAAAGAGTTTGTTTCGTTCACTTGTGGCCCTTCCCGAGACAGTCGAAGAAAGGATGTCTAATGGCATCGTCCAGAGTGATTCGCTTCGTCACGTCGTATTCCAACATCTTCTCAAGGAGGTCGAACAGCTCCTCGTGGGCCAGGCTTCTGGAGTTCATATAGCTCTTTTTGGAGGAGGAAAAAGGGAAAGACCATCATTACCATCGTGTTAACAATTAACAACATGCTGCTGACTAACTGAAAAAGCCACATCTATCCATAGAGAGGAGAACAAACTGGGTGAAATGGGTGTACTAGCACTCCCACGTCGATCGTATTGGGTGTCTATGAGCTCATGTATGTGGGAGACAGCAGTTAGTGTGTTCCTCTCAGTGTGGAACCCTAACTGGTGAGATAAAGACTTTCGCTTATCTCAACTGTCTAGTTAGAGAAAACTTCCTGTAAAATTTTCTAATGTTAGCTAAAAGAAATTAAGATGTGTATTGTTATATATGTATATTATATGTATATTATTATGTAAGTTTTAAAATCAGACCCGTGTAATGTGCAAAAACTACAGGTTGACGATATGATTTTCAGGTGCAGAAAGTCTAACAGATGTCATAAGTTTCGTTATGTAGTAAAGACGCTCACTCTGAGAGGTTTGCAGTGTTTCCGAACGTATCGTCCTGACGTGGTTTGCGCGTCCCAGTCTAGTTTGTCCCGGTGGACGTATCGCCGCTTCCTGCAGGGATTCAACAAAAGATGTTAATTAGACGCAACTGGGTACAAACTAACTCCATGCACCGACACAACCGACGAGTGATGAAAACGCTGGTTAGAATGTAGACTTGCCTTGTTTTCTGGAGCATCTGTGTTGGTAATGGACCCAGGACTCTTTCCATCATGGCCAGATGTTCTTTACTGTCATGAGTCTGAAATCAGCACGAATCACAGGATACAGTATATTAGTTAGTTTAAGTTCTTAGTAATCCGTATTCGGACACGTTTTCATCAGCTGCGCACTCACCTGGAACAGTGTGCTTCCAAGGTAATATTCAATAAGAATGCAACCCACACTCCAAACATCACAGGAATGGTCCCATCCCAGCTCTGTGTAACAAAATAAGTCAATAAAAAAACAAAACAAAAAAAAATCGGTGTGAATGCAAACGCCACTGATGACCACAAACAGGCGCATAGACATAAAACGCAGTTCAGAATTACCCAGAATGACTTCGGGTGCACGATAATGCCGTGTAGAAACCACGGTGGTGTGGTGCTCGTGCTCATATGTTGCATTCCCAAAATCAACCACTTTCACATCTGGATTCTTCACAGTCCTCTCATCTCTTCTCTGTGTAACAAGAAGGTCAAGATGTTCCTTCAGCTCTATAACTTTCTAAAACTTGCATACACAGAGCAATAGAACATAGCAATGATATATTATACTTGGTGCTCACCATTTTCGCGTTGTACTCGAGGTCATACTTGGAATCGACAAACAAGATGTTCTCTGGCTTCAGGTCTGTGTGTGTTAGCTTGTTTCTGTGCATGACTAAAGAGAAAAAGACGTCCAAATGAGACACGTCCAGCCGTACGACAACGTACTAAACGATTACACGGTCATCAGATGTTATTGAGACTACTCACACTTGACTGCTTTGATGATCTGGTAGGCCATGTGTCTGATCTGGTCAATCGGAAAGGGCTGGAAGTTGTTCTCTTTGAGGAAGTCGAAAGTGCTCAATCCAAGCAGTTCAAACACAATGCACACATGGCCGTGGTGGTCAAACCAGTCAAGCATACGCACACAACAGCTGTAAGAAGAGAGAAACAGTCAGAAAACCTTCATGCTTACGATATCCATCTGTCTGTATTATAATCACTGTCGTCTCTACGTCTGGTTTGGATGCTGGTGCTGTCAATCTAAGCATTATGAATCATGCTTTACAGATTGGTTAAACTAAATAAAATTAAAAAAAAAAAAAGTGCGTCACTTTTTTTAAATTATAATTGCAGCAAAAATAAACTAATACTGAAATATAATTATATAATATTTAGATGGAAAAAAGTGCATGTAATAACTAAGAACATTACGACAAACTGTTTAGTTTAAAAACACTGTTCTTGTTGACCGGCAACAAAGGGGTGTTTGCTGTCTCAAGGTCGATCCACCAAAAAAAAAAAAAAAAAAAGCATTGGCAAAGTTACTCACTATTTTCTGTCTTTGTCGAGAGCGTTTATGTGTTCCAGCACTTCCACCTCAGACATGGCCGCATCTCGATAACGTTCAATGTTTTTTATGATCTTCAGTGCAACACGAGCACCTTGACTGCAAACAGAGGAAGGAAGCGAGGTCAGATATCGTAGGGACAAATAATCGCTTTAAACTTTATAAATGTCTGAACGTTCTTTTATTTGCATATGTTTAACTTACTTTTTCTGATCGATGCATTCGACTACTTTCCCAAAGGCACCTTCTCCTAGTGTGCACACGATCTCATCTAGGGTGTAAAGACAGGCAATTAGACACGTCGAACCTCTAGTGTAACATAACTGAGACATAACAGACCCATCTAAGACATCTAGCTGGAGATAATAAATCGCTCAAAAAGAGACACGTGGCATACATGAATACAAGGCAAGTCAGTGCTAGGCTAATATAGCTGAAAATACAGGGAAAAAAAATAAGTCTATGACTTCTTCCCTCCTGTAGTGCTGATATAATCATGCCCCCAAAAAATATTTATCCTAAAGCACTACATGTGACATTTCATTTCAAATGTGAGACAAAAAGACAACAGATACAGAAGGTATACAAAAAAAGTATATATTCTATACATCTCGCCCTGAGTATGTCTCCACTGTGATAGATCAGGTGCCCCTCCTCATCATCCTCAATACTTCTGGACCTTTTCCTGCGATGGCTCCTCTGGAGGTTTTCGGACCACCATCAGCATCACCACCATCATCATCAATAACCATGAGAATCAGGGGGGACCAGAACGCGGCATTCATTCATTCAGCGCGGGAAGAACGGGGGAAGCGATTCGGCCCATTCAGATAGCGCAGCAGTCAGGCCCGGCCACAGGGTGCAGCCAACGCAAATTCAGCCCGCGACAGAGATACGCACAGGGGGCCCACCACATAGTGTGTGTTACAGAAGAAAAACAATGGCAACACATTTTCAGACAGGATACTTATAAAATATGTAAAGTAGACATCATTGACAGTTAACTTTACAATAACCTTAAACTAAGCTTTCGTTGCCCCGCCCCCCTGTACTACCTGACATTTTTTTCCCTAGCATTCTCCTGTTTACTGGAATAACAAAAGTTATCAGGCATTCAATTAGACTTTAATGAAAAGTGGGTGAGTAGTCCATCTACGCAGACAAAAAGAAAAAAGACGCGTGATGAAAGGAAACAAGACGCCGCTCATACCGAGTGAGAGCGACGGTGGCGAGGGCGGCTACGACTGCGTCTCCGACCGTGCCGGCTGCTCTGGCCGCTGTATCCAGATGATTTGCTGTAGTGGTGCCAGTCCGGGGCCCTGTGGCGGACGCGATGCCTCTCCTTCTCCCTTGAGATGCTCAAGTGGCTTTCCTTCTCATACCCTGAATCCACAGCTCTGACTTTCGTCTCCTGCTTTTCATTCAGACTCCGGCTCTCCAAGTAATGCCTGCGAAAAAACAGAAATAGTCATTACACCCATACATGTAGGTCAAAAATAAAAGCATTAACCTCTATGACCTACATTATAACGTACGTCTTTTGTTATTAAGATTAAACATTACCACTAACTGTGGTGATACTGCTTGAAGTCAAAGTCAACACGTGTAAGAACACTAAACACTGCTTTTGTTCTGTTTACCAAACAGCCTTTTGGTTGTCCTAACACACAGGTCATACAACTGCAAAGCCAAAGACAATTTTATAGTAAATGCCAATTGTGGTGGTACTTCAACCTTGTAACGATCACTACACTAGAAGATCACTTAGCAAGGAGTTTCATACGGTTTGAATAGATCTGCGGAGCTGCTGATTCCAGAATGAAACGCAAGACCCACTAAGAGAGGCCCTTAGTATCGGTCACGCATTGTCACCGCAAATCAGGGTGACATGAACTAAAACCTTCTGGCGTTTTTAGACTGCATCAAGTGTGATCTACATGTTACATAAAAAGTTAAGAGTCTGGTTTCTTCCAGGAAATGACAGGAACATCAAATAGCTAATATTAGATTCAGACGCTGTCTGTTCATGGGGTGCAGGCTGAAACGATCCATACCAAACCCCAATGTTGATAGAATAACATTTTACTTAGAACAGAACATTTTACTTTACCCTTTGGGCAAATCTGGTCATAATTAAAGTGTCTATTTTACTGAAATTAAAAAGCTTACACACACACACACACACTATTTTTATAGATTACCAAACTAGTTCACTTAAAACATGTCTCATATGTTACCAGTGTTGATTTTGGTTATAAGACCAGAACAAAAAATATGCGAATGTGTTGTCGAAGTATTGAAAATCCACCGTTAACACACTTGCACCTGAATATTATGACTTGATGATTGAGCTACGTTAGGTTTAGATGTAAAAGCGAGGTTTACCCGTCACTGCTTTTCGGATGCTGGTGAAGTTTACGGTACTTGTTTTCTCGTTCACTGCTGTGTGACACTCTCCTGTGGCGCTTTCGCCTCCCAGACATCCAGCTGTTCTCTCTTACTGGTGAAGGACTTGTGCTGTCTCGCTGCCTCATCTGTCCAAAAACAAACAAATATATAAACAAATAAATAAGGTACATGAAAAAAAAAATGCTGATATATAATGTATAACTAAATATGATTTACAAGGCACACAATAAAATAAAAAAACAACTCCTTTTCTATATCAAGATAAAGCGCACACACAATCTCCTGTACCTGGTGATCACGAGATTATGTTTAACTGTAAATTATATGATTTTTATATAAAACACTTTATAGTTTAATAAAACTATAAGCAGAGATAATTCTATACAACAAAACATGTATTTTAATTGACAAGTATTTTACTCCATGTTAAACTTCTCTAATGTTTAGAAATAACAGCTCTGAATACAAACACAAGATTAATAATTTTAGATATTAGTATATCAGGTTTTTTTTCTTAACTCTGCTATTATTTGCAGCTTGTGATGAAAACGGGTGTTTTCTTTACATCCAGAGAAAAGAAAGAAGTCGCACAGATAACGTTGCACAAGTCTAACATTTAAACCTTAGCAAAACAATTAAAATGATCCCCACGGTTTAAACGAATAAGAAAAAGATAAAACGAAAGAACAACGTAGAGTTAAAAGTAAATAAAGCTGAGGAAGTTGATGTAATATAATCCACACCCGTATTCCGTCATTAGCTGGTGTCCACATGCTAGGTGGCTAACTAGGTCACGAATAATAACCAGATATAATGTACGTTTGTTAAACCAAAACATAAATAATTAAACATATCTCACCTTAGTCAAAGGTAATTGTGTGATTATAATGAAAATAAAGTACGTCGCGTTGCTTAGGAAACAGACTTTTTTCGACGACACAATTCCCCTTTTGTTCTGACAAAGTTCTCCCAAAATGGCTGCCTGACTTCTAGAACGTTCTGTTACTTTGCAGTGTTTTCCCACCCGCATTCATATTCTTGGATTCGGATTGGCTAGCAATATCCGGCTTCTGCCTGATGATTGGTTAGAATCAAAACCGATAGCCAATCATGTACAAAAAAGGGTGGGGTTTGTATAAATACGGGTGGATTGAAGAAGGTGCAACACCGTAGGCGTTTCGACTTGGAAGAGTCCATTATGTAGAAAACGAATAAGATTTAGTATTTGTGCATTATAATGTGTGTGTATACAGTGAAATGATGTGTGTATACACTGAAAATAGCTTAAATAAGAACAATGTCATTACATTACATTTTTGAGAGTGTATTGGTAAAAAAATAAATGTAAACGGTCATAATGGACTTTTCCGACGTGACGTCACAGGGAGGCGTTTGGGCTTTCGTGTCTGTAAATAATTATAGTGCATTATTTTTCACAATCAATCATTATTTTGTAAATTACATTTAAAAAAACAGAATTAACCTATAATCATTTATTTTTAAGTCCTTATTAATCCTTATTAATCGATTGGTCTAGTCTATGACGTCATTGTTGAAGATGATGAAGAACACCAAAAGTATTATTTTTTTATTTTTTTATTTTAATTTTTTCTCAATAACAAATGATAACAGAGAACAAAATACAATGTCATATTATTCAAATCTTAGAATAGTAACATAACATAAAGGAGAGAAATAAAATAAAATACAAATAAAAAATACACATAATTTTATAATACATTAATAAATTTTAATTTCCAGCTTAAAATGGAAAATGTTTGGTTTATTTTTAAACCACTTTACATTAATGGATATGAAACTTTCATAAATAAATAAATATATATATATATATTATATATATATATATATATATATATATATATATATATATATATATATATAAAATAAACAGATTTAAAATAAAAATATTTCACCATTTTACTTTCCTCATAAAAAAAATATAACATCTTTTTCTGTATATTAATTTTTGTCCCACATAAAGATTCCAAAACATGTTCGACATCAATCCAAAAAAACACGAATGTACATACAATAAAAAAAGGTGCAGATTCTGTATTTATATCTCAGAATGCACAAGAATCTGATATATAAAATGAAATCAAAGACAAATCAAATGTTTATTTGTCACATACACATACATACAGGGTACGACATGTAGTGAAATGCTTTTTGCATCTGTCCGGTATATAAGCATAAAAAAGAAATGCAATTTAGGATAAAAAAAAAAACAAAAGGAGATAGATAAATAAAAAAGTATAAACTATATAAAAAAATATATATAAAATATGAAAATATGTGGAAAAATAATGTATATACATATACATATATATATACATATACTGTACATAAATGCGAATGGTTTATAAAGATTGTCCTTAAAGTGTCCAGGTGCAGTAAATAGTGTATATAGTGTATAAAATACACTATGTACTATAAATATAAATATATCATTTTTAAACTTTTGTAGAAATTGGTTTGTTTGAAAAAATTAGGTGTATAATTTTAAAATATACTTCACTGATTTTATTGTTAATGCAATATTTGTTATTATTAAAGTCCAAACCAATTTCCAATTAATATTCTTAAAGAGTCTGTCCTGGTATTGTTTACTTCGCAATACTGCAGGACAGTGAAGTAACTCCCTAAAAAATGTATTATTACATTTATTGTCTTTAATATTGTTACCATTCAGAATGATTTCTTTTTTAAATGTTAGTTTCTTATCAGATTCCATATTACTCTGTAATAATCTCAGAAATCCTGCAGGAAATGCATCAAATACACTGCTATATTCTCGTGGAGAAACTGGGATATATTTTTTTAAGTAAATAACCTACAATAATTGTGAAATAAACAATGTATTATTTTTAACCCAGTTATTATAAAATGTTGCCTTATGTTTGTATTTCACGTATTGATTATTCCAGATTAAATGCCTGTGGGGAAAAAAATGATGTTTGTAGATTAGAAGCCGGTACAAGAGAGAGACTGTGTATGAAAATCTGATGACTGAAAAGAGAGATTATCAAAATCACATTTTAGGAGAAAATCTATACCGCCAATTGTTTCACAGATAAGGTGATAAGGTTAGGAATTATAAACTGTATCTTATCTTTATCTTTTATGAAGTGTTTAATCCGGTTTAATTCAAACTCTTATATTAGAGGACAGAAAATCAAGTACATTTGAGTCATTATAAAAGTTACATAAAATATTTTTATTTAAATAGTGAGTCTATAAAGTGATGTGACATACGGCTAAGTACGGTGATCCATACTCGTGATCCAATTCGTTCTCTGCATTTAACCCATCCAAAGTGCACACACACAGCAGTGAATACACACACAGTGAACACACACCCGGAGCAGTGGGCAGCCATTTATGCTGTGGTGCGCGCGGAGCAGTTGGGGGGTTCGGTGCCTTGCTCAAGGGCACCTCGGTCGTGGTATTGCCGGCCCGAGACTCGAACCCACAACCTTAGGGTTAGGAGTCAAACTCTCTAACCTTTAGGCCACGACTTCCCCAGTCTTGTTTCATTCATTCATTCATTTTCTACCGTTTATCCGAACTACCTCGGGTCACGGGGAGCCTGTGCCTATTTCAGGCGTCATCGGGCATCAAGGCAGGATACACCCTGGACGGAGTGCCAACCCATCACAGGGCACACACACACACACACACACACACACTCTCATTCACTCACACACTATGGACAATTTTCCAGAGATGCCAATCAACCTACCATGCATGTCTTTGGACCGGGGGAGGAAAGCGGAGGAAACCCCCCGAGGCACGGGGGAGAACATGCAAACTCCACACACACAAGGCGGAGGCGGGAATCGAACCCCCAACCCTGGAGGTGTGAGGCGAACGTGCTAACCACTAAGCCACCGTGTCCCCCCTCACAGTCTTGTTTTTCAACAGAAAATTAAACAAGACAGAATCTTTTTTTTTTTTTTTTTTTGTTAAATATTTTGTGGACATCCAAAACCTTTGCCAGATAAACTAAACGAGATAAAGCTTCAGTCTTAGACAGAAGCTCCTTCTTCACACCAACAGGATCAGAAAGTTCATGATGCTCATGTTGTGACCATCATCTCGTTTTAGACTCCAGATGGCGATATCGCGCGGTGTGTTAGACAGCAGGACATCGACGAAGAAGAAGAAGGCGCTGAAAGTGTGTGTTTCCGGTGCGCTGTGTCCTTTTCCTGTAGCGCGCGGTGAGGTTTGGTGTGTCAGCTACAATCCGGCGCCATCTGACCTGCTGGTTGTAGAGACGCGTGTGTAAGATGACGGAACAGATGACGGTGAGAGGGACGCTGAAGGGACACAGCGGATGGGTCACTCAGATCGCCACCACACCGCAGTTCCCCGACATGATCCTGTCTGCGTCCAGGGGTGAGTGCTAGGGCCGCGCCATGACGGGATGCCAGGTCCGCACTAATCACCCCTTAACCTCACAGCTTACTGTAAGGCGTTGTGCTCTAAACACGTGTTAATTCACTCGTCTCACGTCTAGAAACGTGTGAAAAATAATGGGAATAATGGGCCTAATATTCCAGTGTGGTGTGGAAATAAGCCCAATCTGGCAACCCGAATCTAACAACCATATATATATTTATTCATCAGTCAATAATGTTTCATTCATGGGTTTTATTTAAAGATTACGGCCCTGATTTGTTAGATTTATGACATGATTGAGGAGTTGAAATGGGGTTTAATAGAAGAAGGTGTTTTAAGCCTGCTGTTTCTGCCAGCTTTGTTAGTGATGCTGATGTTAGTGCAATAAGACTGTGTCGTGTTTCATGTCTCTCTGGAGTGGTCCGTAGTACAGACGGGGGCGTGAGGGCGTCCCCGCGGTACAGACGGGGCCGTGAGGGCGTCCCCGCGGTACAGACGGGGCCGTGAGGGCGTCCCCGCGGTACAGACGGGGCCGTGAGGGCGTCCCCGCGGTACAGACGGGGCCGTGAGGGCGTCCCCGCGGTACAGACGGGGCCGTGAGGGCGTCCCCGCGGTACAGACGGGGCCGTGAGGGCGTCCCCGCGGTACAGACGGGGCCGTGAGGGCGTCCCCGCGGTACAGACGGGGCCGTGAGGGCGTCCCCGCGGTACAGACGGGGCCGTGAGGGCGTCCCCGCGGTACAGACGGGGCCGTGAGGGCGTCCCCGCGGTACAGACGGGGCCGTGAGGGCGTCCCCGCGGTACAGACGGGGCCGTGAGGGCGTCCCCGCGGTACAGACGGGGCCGTGAGGGCGTCCCCGCGGTACAGACGGGGCCGTGAGGGCGTCCCCGCGGTACAGACGGGGCCGTGAGGGCGTCCCCGCGGTACAGACGGGGCCGTGAGGGCGTCCCCGCGGTACAGACGGGGCCGTGAGGGCGTCCCCGCGGTACAGACGGGGCCGTGAGGGCGTCCCCGGGTTCTTTGGGGTTTTTTCTGGTAGAGAAAAGGCTTCTAGTCAGTGTGTCATTACCATTACTACAGTTCTAATGTCTTATTTTCATGTCTGATTAACTGTTTATTTGCTTGGATTCGCAGACAAGACCGTCATCATGTGGAAGCTGACTCGAGACGAGACGAACTACGGCGTCCCCCAGCGCGCTCTGAGAGGACACTCGCACTTCGTGAGCGACGTCGTGATCTCGTCCGACGGCCAGTTTGCTCTGTCCGGCTCGTGGGACGGCACTCTGCGTCTTTGGGACCTGACAACGTGAGTGTAGGGTCCGATCAGGTGGGGACATATTTGTAGCCCCTACGTCTTGTTCGTGTCAGACTAACCATCCTATAGTACGGCTTGTTGTAAAGACCACCAGGGTTTGTGCTGTTGTCGGGGGGGAAAAAGACAACATAGACGTTTGACATTTTCATTATACAACAGCACATTCCTGTGTCTTTTATTCCTCTTGTAGTGATTTACTTACATTAAGGTTTTAAAGACAACCAGAATTTCATTATTATTATTATTATTATTATTATTATTATTATTATTATTATATTGCGCTCAATGAGTGATCATCAGTCACTTTAAAAACTTTTGTGATCATCACACGCACAATGATTTGTTTCAGGTTGTCTTTAAACTTACCATATTAACGGTATATATTATTGTTTATTGTTAATTAATAATGTTATAATTAATAATCAGTGAGTTGATGTCATGTGACCTGCAGCTATTCCGATGTCGATTATTTTCCTTAAATAACGTAACGTTTCTATCCGAAAGATGCCAAAGATCCTTCTTTACAGCTTTAACTTTGTAATTGTAAGGCTAACGAGTTTTTGTTTTTCACGTCTCGATTTGATTTATATTTTCTTCCCCCAGTGGCACGACGACTCGCCGCTTTGTGGGCCACACCAAAGACGTCCTGAGCGTGGCTTTTTCTTCTGACAACCGCCAGATCGTGTCTGGATCCAGGGATAAAACCATCAAGCTGTGGAACACTCTGGGAGTGTGCAAGTACACCATCCAGGTCAGGCTCCGTAATCACACGGGGGACAGAACGTGGGGTTAAAACTCGCTACGGTTCTATACGAGTCGACGTCTTTGCCGAGTCTATACACGGTTATTAAGGTGGCGGTTGATCGTAGCCATGTGATCGTTTCCTCATGTAGTAATTTAGCTTTTAAAAGCAGGCGCGTCTACAAACGAGTGGTTGTTCTGGAATATTCTGAGACCTGTAAATTCTGCTCCTACAGGACGAGAGCCACACAGAGTGGGTGTCCTGTGTGCGATTCTCCCCAAACAGCAGCAACCCCATCATCGTTTCCTGCGGCTGGGACAAGATGGTCAAGGTAAGAGAGTGTAACAGTCTTTATTCCGCACTCGCACCTTTTAACCCAATGACTAAAAAATACATGACTTTCTATCTGAGCTCTCGGGCTCTGAGGACAAGTCCTGCAATTATGATGGGTTACGGTTTTAACGCGCGCTGCTCGAATGTGCGGATGAGGTCCTGTGTGTCGCGTTCGTGCGAATGTGTTGTTGCTATAGAAACATTAGACCTTCAACACCTCCTGGCCAATCAGAATTGAGCATTCTGCTACAACGTGGAGGATCTTTACCTCTCGTGTGTGCCTGGTTTGGTTTAGGCTGCACGATCTGTACCATCTGAGTACAGATAAGGAGGAGGAACCACCTTTAAACACAAATAGTTTTATCAGAATTTATTCAGAAAGCCTTAAAATTCAAATAAAACCTTTTCCCTTCATTACATTCGGTGGAATGAAGAATCTGTTTGCTTCATTAAAACACAACTTGAAGGTTTAAGTCTATTTATGCTTTTTTTTGTGTGTGTATTGTTTTGTCCTGATCTGTCATGTTCGCTTCTGATCCGTGTGTAAAGGTTTGGAATCTCGCCAACTGCAAGCTGAAGACGAACCACATCGGCCACACGGGCTACCTGAACACCGTCACCGTGTCTCCTGACGGCTCACTCTGTGCGTCCGGCGGAAAGGTACGACTTCGTTACCTTCGTGACACTTCTGTTAAAGCCGTATGGCATTAAGGATCAGTTATAATTCTTATTACATATAATTGTGTCTTTATATTAAATTAGTTAACTTTTTATTTAAATAATCACTTAACATTTTGCATAAGTATCATTATGAAGTTATTAAATAATGAATTTCGGAAAAATAATCTGAATAAATTTGCCTAAAGTTAAACATGTAAGGAGCTGCGATTTAAACACGTAAATTATTTGACGTATTTAGAACAACGACAATTAAAGAATTCCATCTTTAACTAAATAATTAAAGAATTTGCTTGTTTTATATTTTGTAAGGATTATTTAAGTAAATTAATTTTATTTTAAGTGGACTACATTGTATTTTATAAAGTAACTATTATTAAAAAAAATTTAACTATTAAAAAAATTTATGTATACATTTAATTTGTTAAATATTACAATTAAAATTAAACATAATTAGAAATTAGACTTCGTGACCGCTCCGGTGTGGTGATGAAACATCAATGCCGTCTGTGTCATTGTGATGATAAAGAGGCTGTTTCTGAACACGCGCCAAGGTTAATGAGCTAGTGTTGGTTAGTTAAACGGCGATGTTCAGCTGTGTTGGTGTTTGTCTGCGGTCCGGTTTAACAGGACGGCCAGGCCATGCTATGGGATCTGAACGAGGGGAAGCACCTGTACACTCTGGATGGAGGAGACACGATCAACGCACTCTGCTTCAGCCCCAACCGCTACTGGCTCTGCGCCGCAACCGGTCCAAGCATCAAGATCTGGGTGAGTTCTGAGTACTTATAACGTCTCACACGCTTCTAGGTCATTAAAGTAAAACTCTACTCTGAAAAATGAAAATCATAACAAACGATAACAATTCTGTGATGAAACCTAAATGCCTTCTGCAATCCTGTGATGATACAAGAGGCTGTTTCTGAGAGCTCTGATTTACACCCGTTTGCTTTCTGAATGCTGTTTGTTTAATGAAAGATGATGTGACTCACTGTGTGCATTTTTCTCTCTCTCTCTCTCTCTCTCTCTCTCTCTCTCTCATCAGGACCTCGAGGGGAAGATTATCGTTGATGAACTGAGACAGGAGGTGATCAGCACAAACAGCAAAGCCGAGCCTCCTCAGTGTACCGCGCTGGCCTGGTCTGCTGACGGACAGGTACGGTTTAGATTTTTGTCCCTGTTCTCTGGATAATCACCCTGATGATTATAAGATCACATGAACTCTGAAACCACGTGGTGAGAGTCCTGCAATTATGAGGGGAAGATTTCAGTGACTGTATGGAATTGTTTTGTTCTCCATGTTCCTTATCTTACATCTGTTTTTCTTCTTTACAGACGCTGTTCGCCGGCTACACCGACAATCTGATCAGAGTGTGGCAGGTTACCATCGGAACACGATAGAAGGATTTTCTAATGTTTGAACGTTGAATTAAAAAAAATAATAATTTTTAAAAACGTTTGTTTGTGTCCTTTATTTTGGAAATTTTAAATGTACGTCTGCAATGTTGGACGTTTGTCAGTGTTTTCTCTGCGTTAAGGGCTTCACTGGGGCCCTCGTGCGAGGCCCTCGTGTACCCACACTTTAAACTTTCTCCTTTATTAGTTACAGATAATTACAGTAACATGGATGTTACTCCTGTGTCAGCTTTTACACTACCACTGCTTCATTATGCCTGTGTTTTAGAAGGAATTTAAATTATCTAGTTATATTGTGGTGCCGTGACCATGATGGTGTTTTCTATAAGAAATTTTATCCACTATATTTTGTGATCTCTTTGTTTTTTGGGGGGGAGGTGGGGTGTCTGGAAGTGTTGCCGATTATCGGTATGCAAATTAACCTGGTGAACTAATGAATATGTAAAGCAGCTTACAGACTTATTGGATAAACAGTGGACGGTATTTAATGATCAAAGACCGCGTTAGAAAACACGGACCAATCACGTTCGGGTATTTCTTATAGAGGCGTGGCTAAGTTCTAAAGGGCTGCGAATTTTACACGCGGTAACTAGGCAACGGGGGGAGTGTTCAGTGTTACGCAACTTAGCAAAGCAACTCATGATATAACCAGTAAATTATATGTAGATGATAAATAAGTTTCTTCTAAACATTATCCTGATTTATTAAAAAGAAATCAAATACATTTTTTTTTTGTTAATTATGATTGACAACCGTTTTAGCGCGGAGAGATCTTTTATTTTTAAAAACGTTTCACCGACCAATCACATAACGCGAAATAGCGGAGGCGGGGCTAAGGTGCGGTAACTAGGCAACCACATGACAACAAGAAGCTCTCAGTGAGATGAGTGAGAAACTAGACGGGTTTATATTAGATCAAGTCATTCGATTTAGTAGCTAACTGACTAGTCTATTTTTTTTTTATATGTTAGTGAAATAATGGAAGAAGATACACATCAGCACTCACCACGCATTTATGTAGAAAGGACTTTAGCTTTGATCAAACCCGACGCTTTAGATAAAGCAGATGAGATCGAGGATGTGATTCTTATGTCGGGATTCACTATTTTACAGGTAATAATACCTTCATAACTGCTGTGTATCATATCGTAGAGATATAATGACACCTCCATAACCGCCGTGTATCATATCATAGAGATATTATAACACATTCATAACCCTTGTGTATCATACCATAGAGATATAATACATTCATAAACCGCGGTGTATCATATCATAGAGATATAATTACACCTTCATAACCTCCGTGTGTCATATCATAGAGATATAATAACACCTTCATAACCGCTGTGTATCATATCATATATAGATATTATAACACATTCATAACCCTTGTGTATCATACCATAGAGATATAATAATACATTCATAAACCGCGGTGTATCATATCATAGAGATATAATTACACCTTCATAACCTCCGTGTGTCATATCATAGAGATATAATAACACCTTCATAACCGCTGTGTATCATATAGATATAATAACACCTCCATAACCGCTTAAGGGTCTGTCCAATGAATTGTATTAATACAACACAATTACAAAGATACAGCAGTGCACAGAGAAGAAAAGGTACTTACATTTATTTAGCTGATCATATTGACAATGTTTAACTTTTATTACTTATCTAAAGCCTCTGTAAGGTCAAGAAAACACTTGACTAATAATACATAATTGCAGAGGATGAATTTGGGATGTAAAATATTAGTTTGAATTTGATTTGCTGACTTGATAGTTATGTTAGTTTCAAGCTACTGGAAGTGACGGTAGTCTAACCTGCATAGCAAAGAAAACATTTTACTGAGGACAGTGTGGGGATTTATTCATATTCAAATGCACAAGGATAGATATACCTTCAGAAGGTCATGGCAGATGACGAATTGGCAGGATTTATGATCGTTTTTCTGTTTCGATGATGAACTTGTTTGTTTGCTATTGTATTGTATTGATGTATAGCATATTGTTATTTGCTAGATAAGAAAAGAAGAGCTCTTTGGAGATTTGTAATAAGTATTAATTAGTATTTAGAGCATTGAAATATAAATGCAACGACTATAAAGTAAGTTCTTGGAAATAGAAATGTTACACAATAGAATCCAAGTATCTAATAATCAAGTATCAATACACCAATATAATACTTTATTATAGTAGCAAAGTACATTTACTCAAATATTCACCCATGAAAATCACATGGGTGGAGAATATTCCATCATATACTTAAAGTGATTTTGGTAATTGTATGAATTTGTGGGGGGCACGGTGGCTTAGTGGTTAGTACGTTCGCCTCACACCTCCAGGGTTGGGGGTTCAGTTCCCGCCTCCGCCTTGTGTGTGTGGAGTTTGCATGTTCTCCCCGTGCCTCGGGGGTTTCCTCCGGGTACTCCGGTTTCCTCCCCCGGTCCAAAGACATGCATGGTAGGTTGATTGGCATCTCTGGAAAATTGTCCATAGTGTGTGATTGTGTGAGTGAATGAGAGTGTGTGTGCCCTACGATGGGTTGGCACTCCGTCCAGGGTGTATCCTGCCTTGATGCCCGATGACGCCTGAGAATGGCACAGGCTCCCCGTGACCCGAGGTAGTTCGGATAAGCGGTAGAAAATGAGTGAGTGAGAATGAGTGAGTATGAATTTGTTGTTTCTCCATCATTTCACACCGCAACAGAAACGTAAGCTTCAGCTGAGCCCCGAGCAGTGCAGCGATTTCTACGCAGAGCATTATGGACAGTCATTTTTTCCAAGCTTAACAGCGTTCATGAGCTCTGGCCCAGTCATTGCACTTGCGCTGGCGAAGCATCAAGCCATCTCTACCTGGAAACATCTGATGGGACCAAACAACAGCAGCGAGGCCAGAGAGACCCATCCTGACAGGTAACGATAGATTTTGGTTTCTAACATATCAGTAAGGTGCAATAGTCAACGTTAGTGAATTGTTTAACCTAAAATGCTTGCTTTAGATATAGATTTATTCAACATGTTTTATTTATGTATGTATATTTTGTTTGTGAGTGGACAGAAATATATAATAAAACGTAAATATATATAATATCCACTTAAAGACAAAATATACATACATAAATAAAACATGTTAAATAAATCTATATCTATATAAGTTACATTTTCAGAAATTCTTTGGTATCATTTGAACAAACAAACATGGAGGCAAAGAATGAATGCATATAATAACTCTCTCTACCTCGCTATGGAAATCATCTGGCAGTAAAATGAACAAAGGAGTAAAGGACACTTTTTTTATTTCCATAAATAATCAGTTTTATTTGCTAATCCTCCTCAGCCTGAGAGCTAGATTTGGGACATCTGACTTGAGGAACGCTGTACATGGCAGTGAAACATTTATGGCAGCTGAAAGGGAGCTCAAGTTCATGTTTCCCAACTGTAAGTAATAACGTATCAGCAAAGTTTACACATGTACATACTGTATATATATAGATATACATATACATACACACACTGATCACTTTAATAGGAACACCTCCTCATTTATGAGCTACAATTAGTCAGTCATGTGAAAGCAGCGGTGAGGCAAAATAAATCATGCCGATAAAAGTCAAGAAGATCAAACCTCAGGAGAAAGGTCAAGATGTGGTCTCAGTAACTTTGACACTGCCCGGTTGTTGTCGGTGGCTTGGTTTAAGTGTTTCAGAAATCACATGTTGATTCACAGAAACTTGAGAGTTAAAGATTGTACCAAAAACAGGCAGCATTAAAGGTGTTCCTATTAAAGCGTCCAGTGAGTATACACATATTATATTTGATATACTTTTTTTTACGAAGACAAATTTAGGGAAACACAAACTGATTTTTAAGATAACACTTTGATTGCATTTTGCATTTTGTGTGTGTGTGTGTGTGTGTGTGTGTGTGTGTGTTTTCTTCATTATATACAATCATGTTACACATTCTCATGAACTCGTGTTGACTTTTTATTGTTGAGAATTTTGAACACACATGAGAGTATTTTATGTCTATTGGTTTCTATGAGGGGGTCACGGTGGCTTAGCGGTTAGCACGTTCGCCTCACACCTCCAGGGTTGGGGTTCGATTCCCGCCTCCGCCTTGTGTGTGTGGAGTTTGCATGTTCTCCCCGTGCCTCGGGGGTTCCTCTGGGCACTCCAGTTTCCTCCCCCGGTCCAAAGACATTTATGGTAGGTTGATTGGCATCTCTGGAAAAATTGTCCCTAGTGTGTGATTGCGTGAGTGAATGAGAGTGTGTGTGTGTGTGTGTGTGCCCTGCGATGGGTTGGCACTCCGTCCAGGGTGTATCCTGCCTTGATGCCCAATGACGCCTGAGATAGGCACAGGCTCCCCGTGACCCGAGAAGTTCGGATAAGCGGTAGATGAATGAATGAATGAATGGTTTCTATGAGTTGTTTTTTATTTTGGTTTAATTTCATATCTATATTCTAGCTGTTATTGAACCCATTCCTATGGGTGAAGCTGCCACAGATTACCTGAGCAGGTATATAAATCCAACCCTCCTCACAGGCCTGACTGAACTGTGCAAAACAAAACCAGCCGATCCGTTCGTAAGTACAGACGTAATTATTCCTTCTAACGAAATAACTGATATCACAAAAATGTTCATTAGTTTAGGTTAGTTTTGGTTTATTTTTTAACTTCTTTAATGTGTAGCCTGTTATGTATTTTTTCTTTAGACATGGCTGGCTGACTGGCTGATTCAAAACAACCCGAATAAACCCCAAATAAGCGAAGGGACCGTGGTTGATGATGCAGCTGAACTTAATTAAAAATAACTTTATAGGTTTTCTGACAGAAGACTTTTTTTTCATGTAGTGCCGAAAATGATTTATATAAAAATGAGACTTTTTCAGACATTATTTTATGGTTTTGTTTATTAATTAGTTATTCTATGCATTTAGTGACTGGATACTTTTTATTTGCCAGACACATTTATCCAGAGAAACTTACGACTGCACTAAATTGCTGAAGGTTAACGGACTTACTCATGGACCAGCAGTGATAGCTTGGTGGTATAAGAATTTAAATTCACACCCATCCGATGAGTCCAGCACCGTAACAACCCCTGAGCCACCACCGCACTTCACATGATACTATTTATGAAAGTCTAATGAGTGGCATGGCGGTGCAAGAGGTTCACAGACTCACTTTGAGCTACACAGCTCCATCGTCTTGGTTTTGATCCTGAGCTTGGGTTACTGAATTTCTCATATTTTCCCTGCATCTATCTTTGTGGGTTTTCTTATATCTTTCACACTCCTACCAAAAAACACGCCTGTTGGAGGATTGATGAATTTCAATTGCCTCTAGGTGTGAATAAGTGTGTGATTGTGTGTGTAATGCGTGTGCGTAGGATAGAGCACTATCGTGGTCCTAACCTGGATTAAATGCTTACTGGAAATAAATGAACAAAACTTTATAGAATTGTGAGTTTATTTTTACTATAATTATAATATCTACATTTTCCTTTTCTAATCAACAAAGGATATGATGTATGACCAGGATCATCCAGGAAGTTCTATATATCTATAACCAGAGAGATATATAATATATCAAACCTTCTGTGAAACATAGAATGGGGCTGTGTTTTGCTTTTAATATCAAAGATATTAAAATATTATTCTCTTTTATAATTATTAACCTGTTTGTGTGGACACTCGGTTTCAAGCACGTGCTTCTTTCCTAATTAAAAACGTGATAAAATTAAATTTGGAAGACCTTGTGGAATTTATTTGCTGTTTATGTAATAAATGTAATGTTATGGATAAATTTCATTATAAAAACAAAAAAAGACCTGAAAGCATGAGCGCTGCACTATCCCGTTTGAAAAAAGGCCCAACAACGAATGTACTTCCTTAGCCAGATGAGAAGTTTAACCTGCCACAGGAGCTGGTGAAACAGATCTACTCAGGCGTCATCGTGTCTGTTCTGTGCAATTCAATAACTGTCTGGTTTTGGCTTAGCTACAGAATTAGACATCAGAAGACTACAGAGAACGGTTCGGTTCCCCTGCCATCCTTCAAGAACTATATATGTATATCCAGAGTGAGGAAAAGGGCTCAGAAAATCACTCTGGATCAATCACATCCAAGTCATCTGCTTTTTGAACGTTTACCATGTGGTCAGTGATACAGATCCTCGAATACCAGCACAACCAGGCACAAGAACAGCTTCTTCCCCCAGACAATCTACCTCATGAATCAGAATCAGAATCAGGTTTATTGGCCATTTTGGTTCCAGCTGTTTGTCTCTCAAGAGTACAGACATAAATAACATTATACTATAGAAGACAAGACAATACAGACTATACAAAACAATACAGACATAAAAAAACACTATACTATACAAGACAAGATAATACAGACTGTACAAGAAAATACAGACAATGTGATACAATAAAGACAGTATGAGTATTAAATATGAATACAGAATATATAACTGACCAGTTATGTACATAAAGTGTGAGAAGTGTATGGTAGTGAAAATAACAATATTGTGCAATATTAAGGTTATTATTAATATTTATATATTAAGCAGCAGTAGTGTGTGTAACGTATACGGATGATGTGATGACTGACAGTTCTGATAATGCAGTACTTATAGATATGAAGCAGGGAATCTGCAAATTTCAGGAGTTTAACAGCTGGGTCACTTGACGTGCAGTCATTGGTATAGAAAGAAAATATCAGTGGGGAGAGAACACATCCCTGAGGGGCGCCAGTGCTGATTGTCCGAATACTGGCGGTAACACCTCCCAGTCTCACCTGTTTCCTGCCTGAACAGTTAAATGTTCCCACATTACACAATAACAATGTGCAATAATTTTACATTTAATTGTTAAAACCTGCATCCTAGTACATCCTGCATCATACTATTCCATTCAGTCCTCTATAGCACAACTAACTGTACATACAATTTACTTATTTATTTTTCTATTTATCTGGTACTGGTACCGATACTGGTACTGATACTGGGTACTGGTACTGATACTGGTGATGGTACTGATACAGATACTGGGACAGGTACTGCTACAGGTACTGATACAGATACTGGGACAGGTACTGGTAATGGTACTGATACTGGGTACTGGTACTGGTACTGATTCTAATTCTAATCCTGCTTCGGATTGTAGCGCGTTAGGGGCGTTACTAACTGACGTTATGCGCTCGCACCTTATTGGCCATCCGCTCTGACGGACATGTGAGCCATCCAATGAAACGCGTTCTAATTCGGATGCCCTGTGTTCCGTGCAGTAATATAACACCCTCTACAGGTCGGCGAACAAGGAAGAGGCTTTTTTTTAACAGAGGATCTTAAACCCGACGGATTTTCTTTTACCCTCCACGAAAACAATAACGCTTTTAAGGTACGTTTACGTTGTTTTTCCTGTGCTTTATAAACCGTGATTTTTATATATATAACGTGTTAATTGTTGTGGTTTTCTGTGTTTATTTTGCGCGCGGTTACATAACTGCAGTGAGGTGCATTGTGGCTAACGGCTAATCTCCTGAGCGCGGATTAAAGCTCTGTTTATGTGTTTAACTCTTAAAACGACATCTTTATCGTCGATGGAGGATTTCTGTGACCTGTTTACTAGTTTGTGCTCCAGCTCAGTGCACGCTATAGCGAGCTGATGAACGGTTTTCTTTTGACTTTATCACGCTTATGCTAAGCTAATGAAAACGGTGGCCATTTTGGTGCCTAGCTAGGTAGCTAACTAGCGTGCGCGCGCGGTCGTTTTTGTTATATAATGTAATGTGTCGTTTTAACGCGCTTTTTCACTCTCAGATCGCGAACAGACACGATGTCGGACGCAGAGCAGCAGTTCATGGAGACGGCGGAGAACGGATACGAAGGCGAGGAGAACGGAGCAGAAGGCTATGAGGATGTTAGCGCGGCGCTGCAGGCCGGAGACGGTGAGGGAGACGCGGAGGGAGAGAACAATGGGGCCGGAGATGGAGCTCAGGACGGAGACGGATGTCGGATAGAAGCCAGTAAAAGTGAAGAAGATGCCGGGTATGTAACGCTACAGCAGGAGCACATAAGTGGTTCACAGTTGAAGTGTTTTTTTCCGTCGTCGTTCTTTTTATTTTTTATTTTTATTTTGTTTTATTTCTCCGTCTTTTGTTGGCGCCATGTGTGCGGCTCTCACAGGGGGAGGGGCGAGCGATTAGCAACACGGAGTCGGTTCTTCTCTCAAAGCCGTCTGGACCGAAGAGTCGATTCACGTTTGGTTTGCGTCCGCGCACCAAAAGAGGGGATTTGGGTTTTCATCATAAACGGGCTTTTTTTTTTTTTTTTAATGTTTTTAAACGATGCAGACTACAGTATGTCGTGTGTGTGTGTGTGAGAGCCGAAACGTTCCCGAATCTCGAATCAGATCCGTTCTGTAGAGATTCAGTGAACACGTGGAGTTCTGTGCTTTAAAGCTCACAGCAGATACACAGTGGTTTTATACAGCGCTTGTTATAAAGCACTTTGTAGCTGACTATACACAGGAGAGTGTGTTTGTGTGTGCGCACATGTATGACTTGTGCAGAAATGAGCCTGAAATCCAGATCAATCCTGAATCGTATATAAACAAAAAAATCAGTGTTCTGTGTCCCATGTTATAAGACAAATTTTATTAAAAGTATTTCTTCTACTACTCTGGCACTTGTCACAGCGCACTCGTATTACTACTTTTTGGTCCATTTCGTTCCACCCTAGCCTTGTTTGCCATCATTCATCGATTTGTCCTACATACCACTACATGACACGATGCAAAAAAAAAAAAAAACACCACCTCTACCTTAAATTAATGCATCTTTCAGGCTAATATATCCTCGTCCCCCTTATTGTTTTTATCTTTATGTTAAAGTACCGATACTTTATTCCTCTAGGAAAATGTTTGTTGGGGGACTCAGCTGGGATACTAGTAAAAAGGATCTCAAAGATTACTTCTCTAAATTTGGTGAGGTGACAGACTGCACCATTAAAATGGACCCAAACACTGGACGATCAAGAGGATTTGGGTTCATTCTGTTCAAAGAATCGGCAAGTGTAGAAAAAGTAAGTTTTTATTTTTCCCCGAGCGACCGTCAAACCACTCCAAGTCTTAACCGATTTCTCCGCCTAAAATCCGATGGCTGAATCTCTCGTTTCTTATCTTTGTGCCAGGTGCAAGCACAGAAGGAACACAGGCTCGACGGACGGCAGATCGACCCCAAGAAAGCCATGGCGATGAAGAAGGAGCCGGTCAAGAAAATCTTTGTTGGTGGACTGAACCCGGAAACGACCGAAGAAAGGATCCGCGAGTACTTTGGTGACTTCGGGGAGGTAGTATCAGCATTTTATGCATCCGTACACTAATGTAAAAAAGTGAAATCCTATTTTTTTATTTTTTTAAATTCTGAAACGGTTTACATTTTGTTGCAGATTGAGACCATCGAGCTTCCGATGGATCCAAAGACAAACAAAAGGAGAGGATTTGTCTTCATAACCTTTAAGGACGAAGAACCAGTCAAGAAGATTATGGAGAAGAAATTTCACAACGTCAGCGGCACCTTGGACGCAAACGGAAAAGAGAGCCTGGTGAGTTTGTGGTTTAGCACCAAAACGGTGATCTGATAATAAATTATGACTTGGATTGGTTGACTAAATATTTTCTCTCCTGTCAGTGTGAGATCAAGATCGCCCAACCGAAGGAAGTGTATCAGCAGCAGCAGTACGGCGGGCGCTTCGGTGGCGGCGGCAGGGGCAGGGGACGTGGCGGTAAGTGATTGCTGTGAATGTTTTTCCCCACATTTATCCCTCATTCACAACGCCAAGCAGCTGGTAATTTTCTACCTGATGTTTAATATGCTGTCAAGTGTAAAAAAAAAAAAACGGAGGAAAAACTCGTTTCCAGCTTTTATCATGGCATGTTCACAACCTCACAAAGGTATAGAAGTGACTCACTAGTGTGAACAGAGTGAGAACTTTGTCCAGAAATGATGTCAAACACCTGAATTTCCATGCTTTTGCAGGCCAGGGTCAAAACTGGAGCCAAGGTAACAATAACTACTGGAATCAGGGCTACGGGAACCAGGGCTATGGTTATGGTGGGGGGCAGCAGGGCTACGGCGCATATGGAGGCTACGGAAACTATGATTACTCGACAGGCTACTACGGTTATGGCGGTGGTGGCGGCGGCTATGACTACAGTAAGAGCGCTCTGTCTCGGTTTCATTTATTTAGTGACTTCATTAAGATGAGATGTCATTGAGTTGCGTATCCCCCCATCCTTACCCCCTCCCTTTTACTTTCAGACCAGGGCAACGCAAACTACGGAAAAGCTCCAAGACGTGGTGGCCACCAGAGTACCTACAAACCATACTAATGTGCAGGTATGGACCGCTGATGTGACCATTTTAATTTATTTTCTGTTTCGTCATATCAGAGTCTGATACCTGTGTGTATGGGTCAGGGTTAGACAGGATATGTATGATCGCAGTAGTAAGTGGTTACTTCTATAAATCTGGAATTATTGTCATCATCGATTTTGATTCTATTTCTATATCTTTTATCTTTTAGGTGGTATCTTTTACTGGATGTAGGCAGAATCTGGGCTTCTGCTCCATTTTTGTACAGACCACAAGTAAGGAACCGGGGAAAAGCAAATGTCACTTTTCACGTTTTCATTTTATACCTTTTTTTTTTTTTGTCGTCCATTTTACATTTCCAGAGATGGAAGTGTTATTTTTACTGTACTTTTTGGTACCTTTTTCAATCTAATGTATTGTATGGTTGTATTTTACGTCTCGGCTGCATTTACCACACGCCCTAGTTCTGAAGCTCTGGAAAAAGAATCATTTTCATAATAAATAAATTTGATTTTTGTTTAATTTTGTTAGCATTCCTATAGTGCTCTGTGTTGCAAAGATGCATGGCTCACAGTCTGCAGTGATCCGAAAGGGATTATAAGGTTTTTGGTATTTTTATTTACAGCTATTAAATCTTTTTGCTGACACTTTTTTTTTTTTTTTTTAATTAGCTTTTTGTTGGTTTATTTAAAAAAAAAAAAGTGGCTTTTGTAGTGGTAAAATTATACCTCAGCACACACCTTTATCTGTAAGATTCACTGGAAACTCATTCCTACAGTGTCTTGGAAATAAACTTGGTTTTTAAGACGTCTGTGGCATGTTTGATACTGAAAACAGTAAGGTAAGGTTAAATGTATTAAAACTTTTTTATAACCATTAATGAATAACATTGCAAGCTTTTCTGTTGGTTATGGAGTCTCCAGTGTCAGCTTAGTCACTTAGTATAGTAATAGGAGACAAAACAAAAGCAAGGAGGGTCAGGGAATTGTTTTCAGACATAGAATGAAACAAAAGAATGGACAGAGCGCCCCCATGTGGTGGTAAAGGCCGTTGAGTCATTTAGCATTCATGCAGTAAATTATTATAATTTTTTTTTGTACAAAAATTCAGATTTAGACATTAACCTTTTGAGACCATCCCTGTTCTTAATAAATATCTTCATAGCAAACAACGTAGAGAGTCTTTAGCGTCGATTCCTCTTCACTTTATGCAGTATTTTTCTTTGTACGTTTTGGTTTTACCTTTGGGGAAATTTGGGTCTGATACAATTTGTGCCTTCGGTTTCGAAAGAAAATTAGCTGGTAAAGTTCAATGAGTGTCGTGGAGACGTTTCCACGGTTCGTCTATAACCGTCGGGTTTCCCGCTGACCTGAAACCGTCCAGAAATCTTAGGTGGGGTTGATCATATTATTTACATCATCCAGAAACTTTACCAAAAAAAAACAATGAAAAGACTAAGAATTTATGATGGCATGAAGGATATAATTAACACTTTACAGCGATGTACAGGCATTAAAACAGGGTTCTGTTAAAATACGTGACATATGTGATGTTCCTGTGGGCAAAAAATGACAGTACGAATGCTGAAGAGCTAAGAATGATTTAATCATTACATATTATCTTTTACATGATTTTTCACTCGTGTGCGTGTCGAAGAAACGAAACAGAAAAATCTGCTCGACTCGATCGATACACGTTTATATCATCGTTTAATGAAAGCTGTCTGATGTGGAGCAAAGGAACGAAAAGTATATCAGAGTGAAAATGTTTAAACTGCGAATTCTGTCGATTACAGGTTCAGTCTGTCATGTTTGTCATATTACATTCGTTCAAATATCATTAAAATATAAGGGAGAGCTTTGAAATATGCGCGTAGGTGTGTTTATCATCATCGTGTATAACCCCCTCTTTCTCTCTTCTAATTAAATCTAATCACTTCCCTTAAAAAAAAAATAAAATACAAAAGTACCATATGTACAATAATCATTTAAAAGGATGCACAGCCATCCACAGTCTTTTCTTTGTATACTGCTGAAGACAAAATACCTGAATAATAGTTGTAAACACATGAAAAACACCCTTGTTTCTATGTTACTTTAAGATAAACCCTTCAAATGGAACCAAAAGTTTAATCCAGTGAGATCTGGTCGATGGGGAAATGTAGCAGCGTCCCAGCAGAAATGTGTTCTCCATAGGAGGCACATCACAGTCTCAAATGTCCATCTCGAACTGGCTGTCGTCAACTACAGGAAGAAAGAGACAGAAGTTTACATACGCAGACACGAACAGAGGGCACTTCGTGACATTTTCTTACATATAGTGGAGTCTATAGTCTTGTATTCTTCACTGGTAAGACTAACTATTAGGGCACGTCGTAATTGCTCACATGTACGAGGACACTAGAGGGCATGTGGTCATGTTTACCCCATTTAGTGGCAACCTAGAGGGTACGTTTGTGGTGTTTTTACCACAATAGATACATCAGGGTGCCACAGTCTGTTATGCTATGCTACGCTACGTTAGACTAGGTATGGTATAGTATGTTATGTTATGCTATTTTATAAGATACTAACTAAATGGGGTAAACAAAGGAGGACACTAGAGGGCATGTGGTCATGTTTTACCCCATTTAGTGGCACCCTAGAGGGCACGTTTGTGGTGTTTTTACCACTATAGTAACATCAGGGTGCCACAGTCTGTTATGCTATGCTAGGTTACGTTATGCTATGCCTTGCTATGCTAGGTTATGTTATGTTACGCTATCTTAAGATACTAACTAAATGGGGTAAAAATAGGAGGACACTAGAGGGCATCTCTTCATGTCTACCCAATTTAGTGGCACCCTAGAGGGCACGTTTGTGGTGTTTTTACCACCATAGTAACATCAGGGGGATTCAGTCTTCTTCAGTTAATCTATTATTTTCCTTTCAGAAAGGTTGTGGATTAAATTACTAATGTGGTAATTGTTTTATTTTTAGAGAAAATAATTCCATCTAAAATGTTAAACAAACAAAAAAACACTGTAGGTGTCTTGAGATCGGTCAAGAGTTGGAAAAGAGAGTAGGAAGAAATACGAAGCAAGGAGGTTGTTTTACAGCTGTTTAGTCTTTACAGCTGCTATAAAGCAAGTGATAGAACTTGCCGCAAGGACATTTCACAACATTAAACGGTTTAAAAGCATGACGTGTTCATTAATAAATTACTGCAATCGTTGGTGTAAAACTGGGGACATAGAACAAATCCACTTTAAGACATGCTGGTGTAGGAAAATGATGAACATCTGGATCATATCTGAAAGACTTCCAGTCTCGATGCATCACGTCACCTTGTCGTTTATTTTTCCCTCCATAACAGCCCATTAACAGGTCTTAACAATCCAAAGAGCCTTTACTTTAGACTGAATAAAGCTTCATTTGTGCTATTTCTCTGACAATTTAACAATAAAGTGGATTTGCTTTACCTGCAGCGTCCTTGTCCTCCTCAAGCTCTTCTTTCAGTTCCTCTAATTTACCCAGAGGATGATTCAAAGGAACGGTCACCCCGGGAATCTGGGGCAGGCAGCCAGGCGGAGTCCGAGCGATCGGCGAGTTCCTGCACTCGAGCAGGAACTTTCTGTCGTAAATGATACGAGTGCCTGCAGAGAGAAAAGATTCAAGATTCATGAATATTCACAATCAGGTCGCACCTAGAGGGAAGAAAACGATTCACCGGAACAGCTGAGTGCTAAAGGGTAAAAGAATAACGACAAAAGATTTAAATGACGTGAAAACAAAAAGCGTGTTGGGTTTCAACGCTCTTCCTTCAAACTAAAAAAACCTTTTTATTTATTTATTTTTTATCTATATAATCTGTTGTGATAATGAAGGGATTTTAAAAGATTAAAAGTAAATGAAAATAAACTTAAATCAAAAACAACCCAGATCACAGGACATGTTATGACTCATGAAACGTTATTGACTCACAGGACATGTTATGACTCACGGCACATGTTATGACTCACAGGACATATGACTCACACGGCACATGTTATGACTCATGGCGCATGTTATGACTCTCAGACATGTTATGACTCACAGAACATGTTATGGGTCTGAAACTTTTTTTTTTTATTTTTTTTACGGCTTTTAGCCTCAGGGTAAAATTTATGCAAATATACAAATATATATCAAAACAAAGAAGTTTTCACTTTTTAAACGGCACAAATTATTTTATCGAGTTGACCGATTTATTTAAATGAACACTTTTCCTGTTTAACATAGCTCTGTCATGTTGAGTAAAACATCTCAGTGTGAGAAAAGCCTTTAAAAGCCTTTAAACTGCCTCACAGTGGGCCTTCTGTCTCCCCTGCTAAGAGACGCGCTCGTAGGAATCCGAATGAGAGGAACCAGGCAATTACAGCCTTGGCATCTGTGTTGGAGTTCTAGGAAATCTGAGCACATGTTTAAGTTGGAGGGAGCCATTTTGAGGCAGGCCACATGGAAGTTACGCAAGATCTCAATGTGTACAAACGAGGCACGCGGCAGGCCGAGAACTCCCCGATTTCTTCTTCGTAGTAAAGTTAGAAGGCGGAGCAGAGACTTTATAGATAAATAACACCCAGCATGCTGTAAAGAGAGCGAGTGGATCTGCTGTTGGTTGAAGTTTGACCGGTACGAGGGGTGGTGCTAGTCGCAGAGCTGCACCGTATCCATGCTCCAAGAGGCAGAAAAACATGTTATGCAACCTTGTCTATTTTGTGCACCGTGTTCTTAACAAAAAAAAAAAAGGGGTGAAAGAGCAGGGAGGGGGGAATGGAGACTCACACATTGCTATAAACAATCTGCACTGGTACTCTTCTTCATTTGGAGTCAATTCGTTTCGATTGCATTTATATAACGCTTAACATCATCTCAAAGCGCATATATATATTATATATATATATATATTTATATTTATCCTAAATGAGCGATCCAGAGTTGACGATGGCAAGGAAAATCTCCATGAGACGACACAAGGAAGAAACTCAAAAGGGAACAAGAAGGACCCTCAAAAGGAAACACGTCCTTTTCCTCTTCTGGGTGACAACGGAAAGTGCGAGTATGAGCTTGACGATGAAACTAGCTACGCAACTCTGCATCTATTTATTTATATCAGTTCAGTGTTTCACAACTGCTCAATAGATCTTGTTTATCTGGCCATTCTATTTACCCGGGATTTAAAATATGCTATTTCTAATACATTATGTGCACCTCAGGTTGCTTGTAAATAACCGAAAACTGCTATAAACACATGCTAAAAAATGAAAGCATGCAAGTATTCGTCTGTGTAATTTTTTGCATCCACATCAGATATTTGTTCTACCACTGTAACAGCTCCATTACTGAGGAAAAAAAAACAAAGGCAGGCTGTGGCTGATTTCTTTCCAGCTCAATCTGTAGACTCATGGAGCTGAAAGTGTCGTGATGACATTAAAAACAGATTCTATTTCCCTTTTAGCGTATATGGAGAAGAAGCTACTGAACAAGTCCAGAGCCTGAACAAACTTTGTCCAAACAAAGTACCAATGTAATGGACATAGAACAGAACTAAAGGTTTATTTATTTTGTGGTTTGTTGGTTTAGTATTTGGCGGAAACACAGTAGAGCGTTTGTAGTTTTCTATCTGCTTTAAGGATGTATGTACGCATCAAACTTTGTGCCACATCGTTCTTATTAGTACACCATCATAAAGTGCAATACTCAACAGCTATAGATTTTTTTTTATCCTCACATTTCACAAAACTCACTTTTGTCTCTGCATGGAATGATTTGACACAAATAATAATTTCAATTAAAATCTAAACTTTTCAGCGAGTAAAACCTTGCCGTGCGCGGTCCACTGTAACGTCTCCAAGCACAGACATTTTTGGCTGGGACAGAAAGTTCTAGGTTATTCCTGAAATGCAACAGCTGTGGAAGTAGGGAAGGGTTGCTTTCCAAGAAAAATCCCTCCTACTTGGCACAGGCTGCTGGTATGGCCATTTAACAACAAAGACCTTCTTCTAAAAAGAGGAACAATGAGAGCTCGTCCAGCGTGTTTTGTTTTTGTGACAGCTCAGGAGTGCGGTATCTCTAGAACAAACAAGCTACGAATAGATAACATATTTTGTTATGTAATGAACCAGCTGTTCGGTCTGATAAGGAACCAACCCTCGTCTGATTAGTTAATCTAGGATGTATAACTCTTCTAGGACTATGATTGAATGTCACGTTTAATGTTTTTTTCTTGCAAACATAGCAGAGCTGCTGTGGCCGATGGCCACCATTTGTTGTTGTGGTTAGTGTAGACCTGAGCTGGATCACTGGTATGACTACTGAAGACCACAAACAGAAATAAACTATCTTGCCAGCGTGTTATGAAGATGATTCAGATGATCTTCAGACGTCTAGATAGATTTTAGATTTTGAGTATTTTATAAAGTGATTTTAAACTTGTTGGTAAGTTTAAACAAACAATGATGGTCAGTGGAGACTGTATGTGTATAGATTATGTACACCATGCACATTGCAATCCTGCTCAGAGAAAAAAAAAACTCTCAACATTCTGTGTCCCTTTTGGGGAAGAAGCATGTGCTTACCTCCTGGAGTGGTGGAGAACAAGGTTCCTCCAGGCGTCTGGCTGTAACAGTCTGGGAGCTGAGACCAGTCCTTTAACTGGATCACACGGGTTGGAATGGGACAGCTTCTGGTCTTCTGGGTGTTAGCTGACATTCTAGGGTTAGAAGTTTAAAAGCTCAGTTGAAGAAGCAAATAAAAAGAAAAGCAAACTTCCTCACTTAACTTTTTTTTCTTGTTTGTTTTTTTCTCTTTCACAGCTGAACTAACTAACAAACCAACTGACTCATCTGTCTAAAAGTACATTGTGGAAGAAGCACACAGGTTACAAGAGCAGATGTATTTGTCCACAAGCAGGAACTACAGTAGTGAGTGCAGGGAGGGTGTTTGTGTGTATGTGTGTGTGAGGATATTTAACACCAACAGTCAGGACTGCTGAACAGGGTTGCCAAATTGGGAGGATTTCCTCACTTAATGAAATGACATTAACTTCTTTTAAACTTCTTTATGGATGCATTATTAGTATATTTACACTTAGGTTTAAACTTAAATTGAAACTGAAAAAGTTATATTTAAACTTTTTCTGTTTAATTCGTTTCGTGTACGTTCATCCTTATCTGAAGAAAGTGATGCAGCAGCTTTACTACTTTAGTCTCATCTGTTTTGCTTTGATCAATCTGTTCAGATTACAAAGCGTCAACCACCTGATGATCAGGTAAATTAATCTAACAATAATAATGTGCAATAACCTTACATTTAATTGTTACCACCTCCATTCTAGTACATCCTGCATCTCATTCCATTCCATTCCATTCCATTCCATTCTACCATCTACAGCACATCTGTACATAGAATTTATTTATTTATATATTTATATATATATATTTTACATATGTCTTTGTGTGTTTTTTTTTTTTTTTTTTTACATATGTGTTTTCTATTATTTATTTATTTATTTATTTTTTTTTAACACATGTGTATTTATTTAGTAATCTCACCTTGTCTCTATGCTCTGGAAACAAGTTCCGTGTATCCCAAACATACTGCAATAAAGCCCTTTAGGATTCTGATTCTGATTCTGATTCTGATATATTAGGGTGAAAACACGCGATGCAATCTGGCAATCCTGAATACGTGACCGGGATCATGTGACGTGAGGACTTGGGCAAAAGTAAAAACAGAATTTACCACGTGCTCTAAAATAGGACGCTGAGCACGTGCTTAAAATCCTGTCCGCCATTGCTGCTGTTTCAAATGGCATATAAATTAAACTCAGTTACGTTTACGTGCTTAAATCACTGTCAACAACGTGCATGCTATTATTATTATTATTATTATTATTAATTTATGCGATTTAGCAGATGTCTTATATGTCTTTTGTCTTGCACTGTTTGCACAGATGCACTTTATGTGTCTAGGACTAACTTACTAAGTCCTTAGCTGTGTCTTTGTTCTATGTAGCTCCATGATCCTGGTCCTCTCATCTCACTGTGTACTGTGTCACATATATATGGTTAAAATGACAGTCAAAACAGTAAACATGACTATTTTACTATGGGTATGTAAATTAAACAGCCTGGTGTGTGTGTGTGTGTGTGTGTGTGTATATATATATATATATATATATATATATATATATATATATATATATATATATATATATATATATATATATAAATATATAATGTGTGTGTATCACATATAATGTGTCACAATGGATATATATATAATCAGAATAGTATATATAAATATATATATACTATTCTGATTATATATATATCCATTGTGATTAATTCTTATACCAGGCTTTTTAATTATAATTAAATAGTATATATTCTATACTGATTTTAAAATTCGAGAGAGAGATATTTTAGATCACATTAACTTTTTTTTAGGACAAAACACTAAGAACAGACAGATGGGAGATGTATATCTAGTTTACAGCGACAGGCTCTAAAAACGAATCGACTCTCTGAATCTTTGCACTCAATTAAATGGCACTCAATCAAAAACAAAGTCGGAATCGAATATCCGGAGCCGATTCTTTACGCTGATGTTGAGTATTTAATTCATTTAATACGTCATCGAGAACAGTATCGCATTTCTAATCGATTTAATCAATTGCACAAAGTAGATTGTCGACTTTGAAGTTTCTGGAACCGGTTCCACCCGATGATCTCGATTCAGCTCGTATCCGCCATCGTGAAACGTATTACGTTGAATCGATTCCCAGCACGCGGAGTCGGCTCCGTAATTTCGGTTAATCATGATCGCGCATGCGCACAATTTGTTCACGCACGCGCGTTGCTAATCCTGCTAGAAATTCACAATATTTTACACCAACTGGCCGCCGGTGGACAGGAAATCGGCTAAAGGTAGTTTTATCATCTGGACCAAATAAAAGGGGTCTGAAGATATTTGTTACGTGTTTACAAACGGTTAAATACTAAATACTTTGGCTTAATGTAGTATGTTAGGTTTAAAAAAAGGGTTCTGGTTCTAGTTAGCTTCACATGCTAACGTTAGCAACTAGCTAACAGTGTTTTACCTGAAGACGCTTTGTTATTATCGTTGTGTAATTAGGACATAAAGTCTTCATGAATTTACACTAATGATGTAAGACTTGATCATCATTAATAATAATAATAATAAACCCTGATTCTGTTTATATTCACTAAACCTTGTATTAATTGTGACCTGATTGGTTAAGAAACAGGAAATAAAACAATGGCTTAAGCCTGTGGCCTCAGCAGGAGTGTGTTAACTCTCTGAGATCCTTCTCTGTTCATCAGTTTTCTTTACACACACTATGGGTCACTTATGATTGTGAAGACGTGGCCAAAGGGCAGGAATAATTCAGTGCCTAATTGTGAAGAACCTAATCCTGAAAAAAGACTAGCTGAGTAAGACTGTATTCTGTTTATTCTAGACTTAACACATCTGTATTATTTCCCCTACTTAAGCATGGCAGATGGAGAGGGTTTTGTGGTGCGAGTGAGAGGATTGCCTTGGTCCTGTTCAGCGGATGAAGTCCAGAGATTCTTCTCAGGTAAAAAGAATCTCGAAAACCTCACGTTGCCAACGATTAGTGTTTCACGTTCGGCCGGATTTAAACGTCCTGCCTCACTTTTTTTATTGCAGAATGTAAGATCGCAAACAACGGCACTAGCATACACTTCACCTACACGAGGGAAGGGCGGCCGAGCGGAGAAGCGTTCGTGGAGTTCGAAAGTGAGGAAGATCTGAAGATTGCTGTAAAGAAGGACAGAGAAACCATGGGACACCGTTATGTAGAAGGTGAGGTTTTGGTGGAATGAAAGGTAAAATCGTTTGCAAGTGATCTGAGCAGGGACTGAGTGATTGGTTTATTGTTTCAGTCTTCAAATCCAATAACGTGGAGATGGACTGGGTCTTAAAGCACACCGGTCCTAACTGTCCAGACACGGCAGGGGACGGACTGGTCAGGCTTCGAGGTCTGCCCTTTGGCTGCAGCAAAGAGGAGATTGTGCAGTTTTTTGCAGGTATGTCAACCAGCACTTAGGGTTTTTTTTATCCCATACCTCATCAATCACAATCTCTCAGTGTATAAGTCAATGTTTCAGAATGCTTCTATGCTATGATTTTTGTGACCTTACGCTAGCTGTAATATATAGAAAGCCATAAAACAAAGTTATTTTTATATTATTATCTCGTAAGTGAACGGTTGCTTGTATACCTCATATTAAATTCTTTGCATGTTAAGGAGTCATAGGGTGTTTTTCCACTGCACACTCATAAACAAGACCTGGCTCCCAAAAAAAAAGGTACCAACAGAACAGGTTACTCTGCATCATCATTGTTCAGTTTCAGGCAAAGTCTCTGTTCCGATTTAACCCTGATAAAAGACACGCACAACAATCAAGTGTAAAATTTTATTTTTGCTTTCAGTCAAAATATACGATGGAACGAAAATAACGCAGGGTCTCATTTAGCAAGTTGGATACAAACAGATTTATATGCAAGTAACTTGTTATTCTGAAAAATCCTGTAAATTCGACAGTATGCTGGTGTTTTCACTACTCCTGGTCCTGAGCATATCTAAACTTTTGCATAAGACTATCTAATGTAAATCTTGACTCAATTGATTACAAATCATATCATTTTTAGTACTGAAGTTGTGTTTCTGGAATATACTGTGGAGTGTAAATTGATTATTTTTTTATTTTAACATTGTTTGGCAGACTCCCTGCTCCAGATCTGCTTGCTCTTTCTCCAAGTAACGTAAGTTCCTGCTGGTATCAGACTTTAGCAGGAACTTTTTACTTGCTACTAGATGGAAAAAATTAAACAAATATTTAAATCTCTTATAAAAAAAAAATACATATATAAGCTTCCTGTAATTGTGCAGTGGAAAACAACCTACAGATATCTTCTGGGTACCTGATGATACTTTCTCATGCCATAATACTATAATTTATATAACGTTATCAGACATAGTACATTTGCACCCCATCTATTATTTCCATGTAACCTCATTTCTTATGTAGAAAAGTTCCCTTAGAAAACTATAAATCTTTGTCAATGGGCTTGTGATTTAATATGTCCCCCACTGGGGTTATCTGTCCTTGGGTTGAAGGGTTGGAAATCGTGCCAAATGGGATAACATTGCCGGTGGACTTCCAGGGGAGGAGTACGGGGGAGGCCTTCGTGCAGTTTGCTTCACAGGATATAGCTGAAAAGGCTCTAAAGAAACACAAGGAAAGAATAGGGCACAGGTGGGGATGGTTGGTTGGTTGGCTGGCTAAGTTGCTTTTCTTATGGTGTACACCTCTCAACAATTATATGCACTGCAAAAATGGCAAGACCTTCTCTCAAACATTAACAACCACACAGCTTTTTTAAGATGAGGCCCAGTTCTAACGAAGGCACACTGTTTGTGCTCATGTTTTTTAGCATCAGTGCTGAGTGAGTCATCGAATCAACTCGTGAATCATTAGTTACTCATTTTATATCCGTTTATCCCAATTTTAGCTAGAAAAAGATTCACGTTTTCTAACCTTTTAGGAAGACAAGAACACAAACAACTGGACCGAGAGCCAAGTGAATCGAATGCTGTGAAAAAATGATTCATCGATAAAAGTCACAAAAAGAGCCAAAGGACAGAGTTGCACTGCTACAGAAATTGTGTGTTTAACAAGTAAAGAACGTGTTTTTACAAATGTTTAACAGATTTTTTTTTTGAGATTCCCAAATGTCTGTAATCTACCTATTGTAAGACAGAAAGCACCACAAACCTTAAGCAAGCCGTTACACACAAGCACAGTGTATGTTACTCTATATTTCTGAAGGATTCTGATGACTAGGATATTCACTCAGCACTAAGATTGATGCTGTAGGGATTTCTCACCAAAAAAAACCAAGCACTACATGAGGACCCGGTAACACAGGTAATACCGAATCAGACATGACGGACTGAAGTCTACCTTTCTACCATGTTCTCTGTACTCTGACAGTGTAACCTTTTGCATAATTAAGTAAAAATAAAATATATATTAGCAATGATAGTATTAGAAATAAAAAAAAAAGTGGCCATAAGAAAAGCTGAATGAGGGTTTGACTGAGAAGTTTCCATTTAATTTTCACAATCACTAAGCGGAGTCATTGCCAGTTATTCAGTGCTGCAGTTCTTAGGGTTTATTATTTCCTGTGCACGCAGCAATGCTCTGTATTCACAGGACTGTGTACTGCGGGTCCAATGGTGTGCTTTGGCTCTCATAGGTATATAGAGATTTTCAAGAGCAGCCGCGCAGAGGTGCGTACGCACTACGAGCCGCAGAGGAAGTTGATGGGAATGCAGAGGCCGGGACCCTACGACCGCCCGGGCGGCCGCGGCTACAACAGCATGAGCCGCGGGGTCTCGTTTGAGCGCGTTCGCCGTGGAGGATACGGAGGAGGTGCGTACAGCCTGGACACAAAGCATTTAAAACCGATTGTTATTAAAGCGTAATTTTGCTATCTTTCAAAGAAAAACTAAACTTCTATAATTATTCCTCTGGACTAGTGTAAGGTTTCAGAAAAACACAGACTCCACGGTTCATGCCGTTTCTGTTCAGCACGTTCGTACTCTTATCTCTCGCCTCAGATAGCCGTTACGGAGACGGCGGCTCCTCTTTTCAGAGCACAACTGGTCACTGTGTGCACATGAGAGGCCTTCCGTACAGAGCCACAGAAACTGACATCTACAACGTGAGTTCCTGTATTACACTTCATCCTGTGTCTTAGATGTTTAACAAACTGAATTAAATGTCTACATATTAATAATTAAAATATGAATATAGCTCTAAGCCACTTTAAGTGCTACGTATCTTTACTCCACATGTAGTTTTTCTCTCCGTTGAACCCGGTGCGTGTGCACATGGAGATCGGACCCGACGGGAGAGTCACGGGCGAAGCCGACGTAGAGTTCGCTACGCACGAAGACGCCGTGGCCGCCATGTCAAAGGACAAAGCCAACATGCGTATGTACAGGAATTTTTATAACAAAAAAAAATTTGCAGTTGCAATTTAATTAAATAATTTGAATGGGTTTAAATACTGCACAGGCACTAAATAAATGGAAAGAAGGAAAGAAAATCATAGTGTAACCGATTTTTTTAACACCGCTGATAAGCCAATTGACATGAATTTGCAATGATTGACGCTTGTAGTGTAGCTAGTTTTGAACTTTCTGAGATAAAACGGCCCCCCTATAAGCTCCGCCCACTTATGCCATCTCACATTAGTAATCAACTTTCTTGTTTTGAAAATGTCGTGATCTCCCTTTCGAATAACAGATACGACCCGAGTCTCTTGTGAGGATTCTAATATTACGGCCACCCACAAAAACAATCCTTGTGTTTTGACTTTCAGAGCATCGTTACGTCGAGCTGTTCCTGAACTCGACAGCAGGGGGCGGCAGCGGTGGATACGGAGGTCAGATGATGGGAGCAATGGGTTAGTCTCTAGCAAGGGTTTTATTTTTTGCCAGTGTTGGTTAAGGTAACGAGTCGTACGGTTGCTTTAACTCACACACCGGCTTTGCACGTACCCGTCCCTCAGGAAACCAGTCGTCCTACGGGCACGGCGGTCAGCAGATGAGCTCCGGATATAGCAGCGGTTACAGCAACCAGAGCAGCATGGGAGGATACGGTGATTACAGTGAGTGTCAGCTCTGCTTCACACACACGCTTACATCATCCTCTATAAACACCAACAAAGCTTCATGCTCTGTTATTTCATGATTTTTCAACACTCACAAGCTGAAAGTGATGGAGAGAATAAATTTGCATGTAGTTGAATATGTAAATATGGACACAATTACGTATTCCTGAAAAATATTCAGAATGAGATGCTATTATTTTACCATAGTTGTTGGCTACATTGGCTATAGTGCAGAACTAATGAAGCGTACTGAATGTTTTTTAACCAGCATGTCAATGAAAAATTAACTGTACACAGGAAAGGCTACATTATGTCTACGGCCCTGATGTGCATAATAAGAACGTCTGTGTCGAGCAAAGCAGACAGACATTAACACCTGGTGACATGTTATGAAGCAATGGATAGTGCAATGATCTGTCAAAGTCAGTCCTCCATTGCTGTTCAGGATGCTTTACACATTCATGATGCCATATTAATGTTAGACACGTTTCTGTTTGCCTCTTTGAGTCCTGTGAACGTGTGTTAATGTGTGTGTGAGAGAGATCTCGCAGGTCCTAAAGTGTGTATTTGTCTCTCCTGTCAGGTAATCAGGGCGGAATGGGGAGTAGTTACTACGGCGGGGGAAGCCGCGGCTCGATGGGGATGAACGGCCTGAACAGCAGCATGGGAGGAGGCTGGGGAATGTAACTACAACCTGCTCCGACCATCACAGAACTCCACCGTTTAACCTTTCTACATGATTTCATTTACTTTCTCAGTGCAACCTCCTTTTTTTTTCTTTTCTTTTACCTTACCAAGTGAAAACTTTTGTCCGGTTCGGATTATTACAGTTTTTGTTTATTATTATCGGATTATTACTTGTTTTTGTATTGAAAGAGAAGTACATTTCTGGATGTCTCTTTCGCAACGGAAACGTTGCCCGTCGGTCGAAATGTATTTAATTGCACAAATACGACCAGGTTTCTCTCCTGAACGTTCGGGGCGGGGAGACGTTCTGGATTCCAGCGAGAAGCAGAAAATGTCGTACTATTGTAAAGAATTCCAGAGGGAGGTGTAAGTGTAACTATAATGTTAAATAGATGCATGCAGTCGTAGTGTTTCGATAGTGATCTCTCTCTCTCTCTCTCTCAACTGTAATTGTTTTGTAGTGTGACGCGACGAACGGATCGAAGTCCGGTTTTCATTTTTTGCAAAGACGAGCTGATATTTTTGCCGCGGATGTGTTTAAAATCTGTATCGTTCTATGAACGTGTGGCTGAACTTGAACTTTTGTCTCTGTTTATAAAATTAGGTCAGTGTTAAAATCACTTAGTCATCTTTCGATTGCACTTTATTTTTCTTTTATTATTTGGATGTTACATGACTGTTAGTTTTGAACAAGCAAAAAAAAAAAAGGTTATGCATTGTTTTAAACGAGTGGCATTTGTCCTGTTAGTGCTGTAGTTTTGGCACTGCGTTATTTGTCCAGCTCATTAAAGTCACTGACCTAAATCACACACTTCAACCGACTAGCAATAAAATAACTGATAACGATCAGAAAACTAATGTCTAATCCACCCTGACTGAATCGAGGCTTCGCTTATCGCACAGAAAATGTTTATTTGAGGTTTTATGAAGCCACAAAGGACACTCGATTTTTTTCAGGAATAATGTAATCTTCATTGCTCAACATTTGAAGGCGTTGTTGTTGTTGTGGCTATACAATGCTAATAGAACACTGTTTTAAAAAATAACTAAATATTTATATTGTAGAAAACACAGTGATCAAAATGAGAGAACAGCAGTGAAAGATTACAACTAAAGGTTACAAGAGTCAACAGTTAGCAGTGTAGTGAAGTGTCCAGGCCTTTGCTTTGAATGAGCGGCCACAGGACGTCACCAGTCTCACTGCTCTGGTGTGATTTTTGCTCCAATCTTCTCTCATTCACAGTTCAGTGACTGTAGTGGGGTTTTTCCAGAGGTTTCTATTCAATGTTTTCAGCTTCAAGGACCTACTTTACCTGTTTTGCTGTGTGACACGGGGCATTGTCATATCGCCATGCATGAAAATTACTGGCTGGTTGGGTGATAAAAGCAGGAAAGGAAGCGCCTATTGTTAAAGAAGGGTCTGATCATCATTTACATTCACTCTGTCATGTAGCTCCTGCTGCAGAAAACATCCCCCGAACTACGACACGTCCCTCTCCACCTTCGGGTTCAGTCTTTCCCCAGTTTGATGATGAACATAATGGACCCAAATAAATTAACCTTGCTTTCATTATTAAGGTGAACATTGGACCATTTCTGCTCTGTACACAAAATACTCCTCAGCAAAGGTTAGTTTAACAGTTAGATTATTTCTGCTAATGAGAGGTTTGGTGACTTCAGAGTGGGCTTTCGGTCCAAATTCTTTATGACGAGACGGATCCTTCCTCTGATCAATCCCAGCTGCAGTGTTGAACCCATTGCCTATTGATATTCTCAGCATTATCCTGTCCTCTCTTACGTTTGTCTTGAATGAGTTTGTGACGTTGTAAAGATGCAATATTCTAGAAATCACCGATTTGGAACGATCGACTTCTCTCGCTATGGCTGAAAGTGTCATCCCTTTGGCCTTCATCTGGACAACCTGCTGCTGAGGGTTTCAGTCACTAGGCTGCCAGTTAAATAAGGTTTGTCAGATAATTAAAGAAATTAGCACCAGGCACCAGATTAACACCAATAACCGGGAAAGGATCTGAAAGTGTTCTCTAAAAGTCTCATTGAAGTTTTTTATTCCATGCATCAAAATATATGTAACTCATGAAATATGCTGTGACCTTGAAATGTAGGAGATTGTAGGTTGTTAGCGCTTTCTAGAATGTAAGAGAAAACTGGCTCTTATAATCCATAGAATACGTATTATTTGTTAGCTGAACTAAACTGAATTAAATATACTAGATTTGCAAAGGTTTCAGACACCTTCAGGTGGCTTTCTGCGTACGCTTGTGCACGTGTCGATCAGACGTAACGTGCAAAGTGACACCCACAAAACTCCGTTAAAACTCGGCTGAAAGCCAGAAGTGGAGGTTATTTCAAATCACTTGTATGCCAGTAAAAATTAATGACTTTTTCATTAATAGATTTTTAGTAACAATAAGAATAATAATTATAATAAGTGAGAAATTGTTCATAAGCTGAGCCATTTGTTTATGGCTCTGAGTGACAGACAGAATTTGTTGTATGTCTTATCTATGTTGGCTTGATTTCATAATTAAAAAAAATAATGGCAATTTTATTATACATATATACATAGATTTAAAAAAAAAAAAAAATCACATCCCCAGCTAGCTCACTATGTCGCCAACAATTTTGTGAAAAAAAGCAATAATTAATTCATGACAATCATCTATATACTGAACAGGTATGAGGATGTGATTTTGATAAAAGTCTCCAAAGTTCTTTTCCAAGTCGTTCTGGAGAACGGCGTCCGTTCACAGCCTCAATCGTAATAAAAATAAGCAGTTTAAACTCCACAGAACTTTCCAGATACGAAAGTGCGTTACTCCATGCGGTTATATGACCTATATGACGATCGGGTCGACGTTTACGTCAGATAGTTTTCTTGTACGTAAACGTCCTCACGCCCAGGAGCAGGAGAAAGGAAAATATGAACATATTAATTTTTTTTTAATTTACAGGATTTCTTGTGTAAACGATTTACTAACAAACTGTTGGCGTCCAGCTCGATAAACAAAACCCAGCATCTGTATTGTCTTTGCTGTATTGTTTTCTGTGAGATCTTTATCACTTGTTGCCCGTGTTTAAATTCACCTCGACTGAACTCAGAAACATCATTATAGCTTTATTATTTTTCCAAAATATTATTTATTTATTTGTAATATTATCGCACACAGCAGGCAGTGTTTCAAATCTTACGCAACACAGCTTTAAGAAAAGCAATTTTTTTATTCTTCTTCCCTATAATGACATTTAGAAAAAGAGCACGACACGACCGAACCTTAAACACGTCTCGTTTCGGAAGTGAGCAAAAGATTATTGTGAAACGTTTTTGTTTTTACTTGTTAAAAGTTTTTCTCCCTAAAATGGAGATTATCAGCAAGAGAGAAAAATACATTCGTTCGTTAGCGTTAGTATCGATGTGTGTTTCATTTTACTGTATTAGTCCCCTTAAAAAACGATCACATTCTCCCTGTAGAAGAAATTACAAAATGACTTTGCATATAATTCATTAATTATTATTCATTAATAATCACATGCTGGCTAAAAAAAAAAAGGTTCAGGCGAACCGGAGCCCCTGCGTATGTATTAATCCAAATAGCCTCGAAACGTCAGCGCGTGATTGGTCACGTTTGGTGTATTTATAGACGCGTAGGAGCGTCAGGAACCGCTGGAGCTTCTCTGGAGCAGGAGGGAGTGACAGACGTCGCAGACGCGCACCGGTCTGGGGTACGACGGCAGAGCCAGCTCGTTACCGGAACAGCTGTTGCAGTAAATGTCTCCGCAGTTCCTACAGTGGTGCTGAAAAGACGACATAAGACAGGAGTCAGATGTGGAAGAGCGAAACGGATCCAGACGAGAACGAGGACTCACTTTTCGGCGAGAAATGGAGAATTCCTTTCGGCACTGCTTACACTGTGTGGCTTCGTCGTCTTTCAGCCAAGCGTGACCCTGGATGTGGATGTTTAAAAAAAAAAACAAAAAAAAAAAACACGACATCACTGTGACGAGAACATGACGAGGAAGACGAGTGTGTGAAACTACATCTACGTCTCACGGCATTGAATGAAATCTCCAGCAGCTTTGAAAGTTTTGGCTGCAAGATTTTAATCTTATTAACGTGACTAAAATTCCTTCAGCTTTTCTACCTTCAACCGATTTGATCACTAAGATCAACAACAATAAGCAAAAACACTGTTGTGATGTAGGCCACGCCCACAGATGTGTTAGTTTTAGTTTAGTGTGTGTGTGTGTGTGTGTGTGTGTGTGTGTGTGTGTAAAACTCCAATCTCTCCACCGTTGACCTTTAAATGATCCGCATACCTTTAATGCTTTGTTGACTTCTTTAAAGTCCTCCATCTTCAGTTTGGACCTGGAGGCATGAACAGCGTGTACGTGACCCAGTATGATTAAGAGAATGTGAACTATAAATACAGTCTGGTGTATATTGTCTTACTGGCTGAGGTGAAGGCCCATCTCCTGCAGCGCCTGCTCCTGCTCCTCACACACCTGCTGCAGCTGTTTCTTCTCCTGCTGCAGGTTCAGCATTTCCTGTTCCGACACATTTCACGTAGAGCTCACAGACAAATACGTCTCACTATAACCTACAGACGTGTTCTTATAGGGAAATAATCATCAGTGATGCTACAGCTGCACTTGGCATTACATGACTTTTATAAGATTGTGTAAAAGGAAACACAGACAGCACTGTGTGTGTGTGTGTGTGTGTGTGTGTGTGTGTGTGTGTGTGTGTGTGTGTGTGTGTGAGAGACACTGACCATCTGAAGGCCTTGCAGCTGTTGCAGCTGTGTTCGTAGTTCAGTGCTGTTGTCCTGCTCACGCTGCAGATCTCTCTGCAGACTCTGCCTCTGCTCCTTCTCCCTGCTTAGCTCCGCCTCCAGCTTCGCCCTGTGGCACACACGGACACACACGGGCACACATGGACACACACGGGCACACATGGACACACACAGACACAGACACGGACACACACAGACACGGACACACACACAGACACGGACACACACACAGACACGGACACACACACGGACACGGACACACACACACACACGGACGGACACACGCACACACACGGACGGACACACACACGGACGGACACACACGGACGGACACACATGGACGGACACACACACGGACGGACACACACACGGACGGACGGACACACACACACACACACGGACACACACACACGGACACACACACACGGACACACACACGGACACACGGACACACACACACGGACACACACACACACGGACACACGCACACACGGACACACACACACATATAATTAGCAAAATACACAATGTTAAACTTGTGTCTACACGAGTTATTACAGTTTATTTTTAGACCTTTAGACACCAACAGTCTTGTGGTACCTCAGCGTGTCGAGGTCAGTGAGGCGTTTCTGCAGCTCCTCCACTCTCCCTTTCATTTCTGAACACAGCTCTTTCTGACTCTCCTCTGTGTTCTTCCTTCCACTTTCTGACTTCTGTAACCTGCAGTGTCCCAACAGACCTGTCACTCAAAACACCCTGAACACTGGATCGGCTAAAACGTTCTAGATAATTTACACCTTCTAATGAATTAGTGACTCGAACTTTACCTCTGTTCCAGCTCTTTCATTGTTGTTTCCATCTCCTTCATCTTCTCCTCCAGGCTCACAGCTGCCTCATCTTTCTTTTGCATCATGCTGTTGGCATCCTTCAGAGGGAGGGAGGGAGAGAGAGAGAGAGAGACAGAGGGAGAGAGTCAGAGACAGACAGACAGAGAGATGGAGAGAGACAGAGAGAGAGAGAGAGAGAAAGAGAGAGAGACAGAGAGAGAGAGTCAGAGACAGACAGACAGAGAGATGGAGGAGACAGAGACAGAGAGAGAGAGACAGACAGACAGAGAGAGAGAGAGAGTCAGAGACAGAGAGAAAGAGACAGAGAGAGAGAGAGAGAGAGAGAGAGAGAGAGAGACAGACAGACAGAGAGAGAGACAGCGAGAGAGAGAGTCAGAGACAGAGAGAGAGAGAGAGAGAGAGAGTCAGAGACAGAGAGAAAGAACAACACCTGTCAAGGGTGAGACAATGTAATGCTTGAAATAAGTAGAAATATCTGAAAATAGAGATTAAAAACTATCGAATACACAGAAATAGTAATTAAATTTGATTATAGTCAACATAATTGTTTAGTTTTGTTCATTTCTCAATCATTTTGTTTCAGGACACAAGTCACAGAATAAAAAAACTACTTTTTTTTATTACTTCGGGACAAAATTATATTGCATAAGAATTACATTTCAGGGTGGTTAATAAAAAAAAACACAAACATTTTTATATATATTTTTTGACTTTAGTGTACTTAGAAACATGTTCTGTGCTTTTTTTTTTTTAAACCCCAGAGAACCTGAGACTGAGTTTTTGGATGTAAACCCAGAACACACACCTGTGCTTTGTTGAACATCTGCAGGTTGAGAGATTTGACCTGGTCCAGTTGTTGCCGCAGAGCCGCCAGCGTGTCGTGTTTCTCGTGAATGTCCTTCTCTAACAGCTTCATGGCGACTTCCATCTCCTGCTTCAGACCCACCTGCAGCTCCAGCTCCTTCTGCAGCTCCTGAACGACCAACAGCTGAATCAGGACAACTTGCTCAATGCCTTTTAATAAAAGGTGACCAGTGTATATCTGTACGATATTAAAATAAATAAATAAATAAACGTTATGACTCGGTGTCTGACCTGCCGGATGCGCTTCTCCTCCTTGTACTGCTTCCACACCACATTGTACATTTCATCCAGACCTTGTCTGGTCTGCTTGTAGGTCTCCAGCTCCACCTGGCTGTCCTGCAGCGTCACCTGGAGGAATAGGATGAGGACGCAGCAATGTGATACCCACAATGCACTGCTGGGATCATTGCTCTTATCTGTGACTTAATCTTACCTCTTCTTTTCTCTGGCTGTTCTGGAGGATGGCGGTGTTCTCCTGCCGGAGCTGCTCCTGCTCCTCCCTCAGGGAATTGATACGGTCTGTAGCTGCAGAGAGCTACACAACACACACACACACAGAGACACACACACAGAGACACACATACACACACACATACACACACACATACATACAGAGACACATCATCCTTTCTGCTAATTTGAAAAAACAAACAAACACTGTCTTAGTGCATTACGATTTTTACAGACAGGAGCTCTGACCTCCTCAATGAGTTTAGAGTTGGTCTTCTCCAGGGAGTCCATCTTGGATTGAAGGTCCGTCACTGTGCCGCTCAGGTGGCGGTTTAGTTCTTCTATGTAGTGCTTCTGGTCCAGAATCGCGGTCATTTTAGTGTCACTGACGAGCAAAACAGCAGTAAAACAGATTAGGATCCAAGCACCGTCTTTGTCTTCGTCTCCATGTGGAAATCTTCAGCAGCCAGAAGAATGCTTTATATAATGTGTACGAAATACAGAAGTGATAGCAGGAAGTCCCACACACACACACACGGACCCACACACACACACACACACACGGACACGGACCCACACACACACACACACACGGACCCACACACACACACACACAGACCCACACACACACACACACACACACGGACCCACACACACACACACACGGACCCACACACACGGACCCACACACACGGACCCACACACACACGGACCCACACACACATGGACCCACACACACACGGACACACACACACACACACACACGGACCAACACACACACACGGACCCACACACACACACACACACACGGACCCACACACACGGACCCACACACACACACGGACCCCCACACACACACACGGACCCACACACACACACACGGACCCACACACACACACACGGACCCACACACACACACACGGACCCACACACACACGGACCCACACACACACACACGGACCCACACACACACACGGACCCACACACACACGGACCCACACACACACGGACCCACACACACACACGGACCCACACACACACACGGACCCACACACACACACACACACACGGACCCACACACACACACACACGGACCCACACACACACACACACACGGACCCACACACACACACGGACCCACACACACACACGGACCCACACACACACGGACCCACACACACACGGACCCACACACACACGGACCCACACACACACGGACCCACACACACACACGGACCCACACACACACACGGACCCACACACACACACGGACCCGGACCCACACACACACACGGACCCGGACCCACACACACACACGGACCCGGACCCACACGCGGACCCACACGCGGACACACACGCGGACCCACACGCGGACCCACACGCGGACACACACACGCGGACACACACACGCGGACACACACACGCGGACACACACACGCGGACACACACACGCGGACACACACACACACACGCGGACACACACACACACACGCGGACACACACACACACACGCGGACACACACACACACACACGCGGACACACACACACACACACGCGGACACACACACACACACACGCGGACACACACACACACACACGCGGACACACACACACACGCGGACACACACACACACGCGGACACACACACACACGCGGACACACACACACACGGGGACACACACACACACGGGGACACACACACACACGGGGACACACACACACACGGGGACACACACACACACGGGGACACACACACACACGGGGACACACACACACACGGGGACACACACACACACGGGGACACACACACACACGCGGACACACACACACGCGGACACACACACACGCGGACACACACACACGCGGACACACACACACACGCGGACACACACACACACGCGGACACACACACACACGCGGACACACACACACACACGCGGACACACACACACACGCGGACACACACACACACGCGGACACACACACACACGCGGACACACACACACACGCGGACACACACACACGGACACGGACACACGGACACGGACACACACACACGCGGACACACACACACACGCGGACACACACGCGGACCCACACGCGGACACACACGCGGACCCACACGCGGACCCACACGCGGACACACACACGCGGACACACACACACACACACGCGGACACACACACACACACACGCGGACACACACACACACACACACGCGGACACACACACACACGCGGACACACACACACACGCGGACACACACACACACGCGGACACACACACACACGCGGACACACACACACACGCGGACACACACACACACGCGGACACACACACACACGCGGACACGGACACACGGACACGGACACACGGACACACACGCGGACACACACGCGCGGACACACACACACGCGCGGACACACACACACGCGCGGACACACACACACGCGCGGACACACACACACGCGCGGACACACACACACGCGCGGACACACACACACGCGCGGACACACACACACGCGCGGACACACACACACGCGCGGACACACACACACGCGCGGACACACACACGCGCGGACACACACACGCGCGGACACACACACGCGCGGACACACACACACGCGCGGACACACACACACGCGCGGACACACACACACGCGCGGACACACACACACACACGCGGACACACACACACGCGGACACACACACACGCGGACACACACACGGACACGGACACACACACGGACACGGACACACACACGGACACGGACACACACACGGACACACACGGACACGGACACACGGACACGGACACGGACACACGACACGGACACACGGACACGGACACACACACACGGACACACACACACGGACACACACACACGGACACACACACACGGACACACACACACGGACACACACACGGACACACGGACGGACACACACACACGGACACGGACACGGACACACACACCCGGACACACGGACACGGACACGGACACACACACGGACACGGACACACACACACACGGACACACACACACACGGACACACACACACACGGACACACACACACGGACACACACACACACGGACACACACACACACGGACACACACACACACGGACACACACACACGGACACACACACACGGACACACACCAGGCAAATCTGGACGTACGTTTAACCTTAATAATATACTGAAATTAGTCATATTTAAAAGATGCAAATAAATTACTAAGAGCAAACAGATTTAAGGAGGCGACAACTCACTCTTGCGGGTTCTCGGTTGCCTGAGGGTCCTTTAGGTACAGCGAGAAATCAATAACACCCACCTGCAGCATCCAGATAACACACAACCAATCAAACTCCTGTATGGAAAATAGCTCCAGAAACAGAGACCGTGTGTGTGTGCGCGTGTGTGTTTGTGAGTGTGTGCATCACCTGAGAATCCAGGTCTTCCCCTTTCACACACAGGTTGGCATCGATGACGTTCAGCCCCACCAGCATCCCGGCGATAACGGCGCCTTCTTCCTCCATTACCACAGCTCCTGGCTCATAAAACTCCCTGTTACATAACAGCACAGAGATCTTTACACATCTCACACAAATATCATTCATTTATCACTTCATCTGATTGTTCAGAAGACTTTGATGCATTTTCTATGACAGCAGATCATAAGTACTGGCACCCTGCTATGTATGTAAATAAATACCCCCCATCCCCCCCCCCCCCTTTTTTTCTTTAACAAGGGTGCCAATAATTCTAAAGCTGTCTGTACATTTAATTATTACACATGTCAAATAATACATGCAGCATCATTTAAAATAAATACATTTTTATAAAAGATTTTTTTAGACTGAAATTTCATTTATTTATCTCTTCAGTGTGAATAACACAGAGCTGTGGCAGAAAGACAGATAAACAGTACAAACAGTCCAGACTGTTTGTGATAAGCAGCTCACCCCAGAAGGTCTTTCTTGTTTATAAGAACCTTCATGTAATCCGCCACTTTCTTCTGCATAAGCGCCAAATGCAGCCAGGCTCTCGCTCGGCCCAGCCCCGTCCTGTGAAAGAGAAACGCACGGGGTATAAAGTCTCAATAAATAAATACCCAGTGGTTCCTGACATGTTGTATACGTCACTTTGTGTGTCCTTATGATATACATATCCTTATAAACTACACTAACTAGAGTGAGAAATGTTTACCTTTAAAATCATTTCATTAAGTTTACAAAAGGAATTTCCCCAAATGTTGATTATTGTTGGATATATACCCTCACGTGATTCCTTGACATTCCCTCACGTGATTCCTTGACATTCCCTCACGTGATTCCTTGACATTCCCTCACGTGATTCCTTGACATTCCCTCACGTGATTCCTTGACATTCCCTCACGTGATTCCTTGACATTCCCTCACGTGATTCCTTGACATTCCCTCACGTGATTCCTTGACATTCCCTCACGTGATTCCTTGACATTCCCTCACGTGATTCCTTGACATTCCCTCACGTGATTCCTTGACATTCCCTCACGTGATTCCTTGACATTCCCTCACTTGATTCCTTGACATTCCCTCACTTGATTCCTTGACATTCCCTCACTTGATTCCTTGACATTCCCTCACTTGATTCCTTGACATTCCCTCACTTGATTCCTTGACATTCCCTCACTTGATTCCTTGACATTCCCTCACTTGATTCCTTGACATTCCCTCACTTGATTCCTTGACATTCCCTCACTTGATTCCTTGATATTCCCTCACTTGATTCCTTGACATTCCCTCACGTGATTCCTTGACATTCCCTCACTTGATTCCTTGACATTCCCTCACTTGATTCCTTGACATTCCCTCACTTGATTCCTTGACATACCCTCACTTGATTCCTTGACATACCCTCACTTGATTCCTTGACATACCCTCACTTGATTCCTTGACATACACTCACTTGATTCCTGGCATGTCTCGGACGCTCGTGGCGAGGTCGGCCGACTCGGGGCACAGCTTCTCCACCAGCTCCAGAGGAGCCCAGATGGATTTATTCTGCCCAATGAACGACTTCTTCACTGCAGCACGTTCATAGTAAAGGACAAAAAGTGTATGAATTCACACAGAAATTATACAAATGATCCTTGTATTGTTTTTAAAACAGAATTTTACCTTTCAGTCCGTGTTTAAGGCAGTGTTCCAGCACGACGAAGAACTGCTGCAGAGGAGGAAACTCCGAGTCGAGCGTCCGGCCCAGGCTGAGCGACGACTGGATCAGAACTTTTATACTGAGCTTCATCATGGATAACAGATTGGACCTCTCCACCAACATTGGATCTTTCATGGCTGCAAACACAACTTGCTGGTCAACACCACTCACGGATACTGAACTACGATGTGTATAATAATAATAATAATAATAATAATAATAATAATAATAATAATAACAACAATATTTGTATATGTTCACTATTATAGGCAAAAGTACATGGACCATCACACTGTCCTTGTTGAACATCTCGTTCTAGATTTATTCCCATTTCCTGTTAAAATGAGCTCTCTCTCTTCTCTCACCACTAGATGCTGGAGTGTGACTGTGAGGATGTGTGTTCATTTCATTGTGTCAGAGTCAGAGTCATTGTACAGGACACTTGAGTCCTTCCACTACAAACTTAACCTCCACAGTATGTCTTCATGGAGCTCTGTGCTTTGTTCCAGTGAAAAATTATAATGCAGGTTTGCTATACAGCAGTGAGTCAGTGTGATGGTGTGTGTGTGTATCAGTGTGATGGTGTGAATCAGTGTGTCAGTGACATGCTGACACACTGATACACACACCATCATACTTATATGTGTTATATGTGTATATATAATGATATATATAAAAGTCCCACCCTGTTTAGTGGAGTCAGACGTGTATATAGTGATATATGTGTAGTTATATGTGTATATATAATGATATATATAAAAGTCCCACCCTGTTTAGTGGAGTCAGAGGTGTATATAGTGATATATGTGTAGTTATATGTGTATATATAATGATATATATAAAAGTCCCACCCTGTTTAGTGGAGTCAGGCGTGTCCGGATTAGGAGCCTCACACCCGGATAAGGACCTCCGCAAGCCGCCGCTGCTGATGCTTTCAGACGCTTTTCGGGCAAACGACATAATCGGCGCCGACCACAAACTCTCGAAAGTTTTATCCTTCCGTTCTGTATCCGACTCTCCTGTCAGACTGTCCTGTTCCCCCGCCGTCCTTCCTGTTTTATCGTCTTTAACAGCATTGTTTTGAACTCCGTCCGCCATTTTCACTGAGTCTAATCACATGATACCAGGCAAGATAAATCGAGTGGCGTCAGACTCAAGTAATCGCTCAAACATCACATGATGCCACTGGATTATTATGTCTTATGGCAGAACAGTGTCAACTATTACACATTTTAATCATTGTTTTTAATATCTTATATAGATCACATGTGACGTGTACACGTCCTCATGTACAGTAAACTATTATTAATAGGAACTGTATTGTTTTAGAATAATTAATATTATAACCCTGTATATATGTGTAATAATGCTGTTATAGAACATTAATAAACACCTGATGTATCTGTAATTAGCATCAGTTTGTGACAAAGCTTTTTCTGTGTCAATCTTTTGCTTGAATTTGTGTGAAATTAGACTTCATGTTCTACTGTAATGATAAACATGGTGACTATATGGGCCTTTATATTACATTACTCTTGTTTCATTAACATTTTCATGAGTGTCCAAACACATCAGCCTTCAATACAGATACCAACAGTTCTGGATTGAACCAGTTTTATTCTTTGTCATCCTGATCATCCTCATCCTCTGTAATAAACTTTCAATTCAATTCAATTCAATTCAATTCAAATTGATTTCTATAGTGCTTTTTACTTCAGTTGACATTGTCTAAGAGCAGCTTTACAGAACATAAACATAGAACAAAAGGTTATTATAAAGAATAATACAAAGATTAATAGAATACAAACTTCAAGATTAATATTAGATATATTTAAATGTGTTTGTATTTATCTCTAATGAACAAGCCTGAGGTGACTGAGGTGACTGTGGGGAGGAAAAAGTCCCTTAGATGGAAGAGGAAGAAACCTTGAGAGGAACCAGACTCAAAATGAACCTCATCCTCATTTGGGTGACACTGGTGGGTGTGATTATAAATATCTATCTATCTACCTATCTATCTATCTATCTATCTATCTATCTATCTATCTATCTATCTATCTATCTATCTATCTATCTGTCTGTCTGTTTGTCTGTCTGTTTGCTGTCTATCTATCTTTCTCTCTATCTATCTATCTATCTATCTATCTATCTATCTATCTATCTATCTATCTATCTATCTATCTGTCTGTCTGTCTGTATATATATATTTAATATCTATTACATTTTATATACCATTAATTAATTAATTAACTTATTTATTTATATACTAGTTGTAATAATTTATAATGCATTCAAAGTAAAGACCTTTTATTGGTATATTCAGTATGTAATGCAATTTGTATTGATGGCTCATCTGTGCATAATTCTCTCTGTATGAGAAAGGCTGGATTCAGGGAACATCCACAGAAGATCGACTGAGGCTGAGGTTTGACATCCTCTTCACCTGAACCTATTACCACAAAAGGCAAACATTTTTAGTACCATGCAACACAAAGTTTAGTACACTATCTGTTATGAGTTATGGGACACAGCCTTAAGACCACAGGCCTCTAATTTAGCACCTGGTTAGGATGTTGTCGCTGTCCATGGTGTTGAAACTCAAGTGAAGAAATCCTATCACATAACAAATGCAGCTAAGCTATTACAGCCTGTAATTCTAGCAATTTATGATTTTTTATCTCAAACATGTCAAGCAACTGGAAGTAAACATCATACAAGTTTACATACGTGATGGAGAGATAATGAGGAACTCTGTAAAAATAAAAGTCTTATTCTATTTATAAAACTGAGCAGTTTAGTGTCTCGCTCAAGGGTCACAGTTGTGTTCACACAATCGGTTCTGTCAGTTTAACTCACAATGATCAATGTTACTGTAACTGCTGAGGTATCATTTATAGTAAATTAATAAATACTGATTAAATAAACACTGCTATCGCCCTATAGGTGGCAGTAAATTCTCACCCATCAAGCTCGATTAGTAAAATTTAGAAAGAAATAAGTTACATTAAACAATTAAGGAAATTATGTTGTATTTATAGTAATTGTTGTACTGGCAATTATTCACTGTTATATATTATATATTTTGACAAAAACAGACGTCATGCTAAGACTGACTTTACTGACTTTACTGCCTATTATTTGATCATTGTAGACAAATACTGTATATCTGAAGATGTTCAGTTTTATCATACACTTTAATACAATCACAGTTCTGCTGAACACAACACTGACAATCCCACATGACTACAGGAATATCTAGGGACAAATCTGTGTGGACTCTAATCCAAAGTGACTTATTTGGCATTTCTTTACACTAAAAAAAAAGTTGAATTGTTTAGTGAGCAGTTAAAACACACAACAGTGAGATGTTAGTGTAGACAAACGTGAGTGTACGAGTAAACCACATTTTCCATTTGATCATAACATCTATAACATACATCTTTGTACAACAACACAACTCAAATATGGAACAATGTGGTGTAGATGAAGGCAGATCAGGCAGTTAGGCAGTCACATGACTTTTCTTTTAAATACAACCAATCACGTCATCAATGAATACAACCAATCACATGTCAACAGATCAGATTCTGAGCATGCTCAGTACAGACCGCCTGTAGTATGAATATAAAATCAAACCGTGCTTCAAGTGCATTCACATTCTGTTAATAAATGAGATACAAACACTGTAGAATTGATAAGAAATGAACAATGAGCAGTTTCTGGATTTTACTTTTCATCTTCAGCACCATGTGTAAGTAATATGAGCAAATTATCTCCATCTAGTTTGATGTATTTTGAAAACAAGTTTATTACAATAAAAGAAAATGAAGCTGTATGTGGAAAGAATTTCAATATTTTTTTCTTTAATCATGTGTTTAATATTGATTTTTAAAATAAATGTATCCCTTAATTAATTTATTTGTTTTTCTAGATACGGTCCATCCCAGTACACACTGGGTTACTGCACAATCTCCAACAAAGTCACAAGTTTATCAGCCTAATAAAGAGCTTAATGTAAAAATTGGAGACTCGGCGACTCTACGGTGTTGTAGTTCAAAAAAACAAACAATAGTCTGGTATAAGCAACCAAACAGAGAAAAACCTCAGATTATAGTCACTGTGTATAAAGATAGTAAAGAAACTTTTCACACTGGATTCCAAAAGTCTTGTTTTCAAATAGAAAGATCTTCAAACTGCATCAATATGACTATTTTAAACACCACTCAGTCTGACGAAGCCATGTACTACTGTGCGGTGTGGACACCTTACCTTGTGTTTGGAGATGGAACTTATTTACAAATTAAAGGTAGGATTCTGAGTTGATTCTGAATGTTTAAGCTCCTGGTTTAATGTAGTGATGGAAGATGGAACCTGGAAGATAAATAATAGTGAAGTAGTGAAATGTTAACTGTGTTTTCTTCAACAACACTGAGTTACAGACTTTTACTAAGTGAATCCTGATCAATGTTTATAGGTGATCATGTTACTATTGCATCAGAAACATCTAAAGCAGCTCTGTGTGATAATTCAGTGGTGTGTGAACCAACACCGCATGGAAACAACACTAACACCAACACACAACACAACACAGGTGAGATGTCAGTGTTTTGTACTAATCTAAATATAATGTGGTGAAATAACAGAATCAGAAATGATCAGATCTCTACATCGGACAGTGATCGGTTTGGGATCGGCTTTGGGTTTGTGCGCACTTCTGATTTTCTGTCTCACTTATTTCATACTGAGGAGAAGAAAACCTAAAACCTCTAGATGTGAGTTTTTTTGTCACCACATAAATTAAAAATACAGTTTAGAAATACAGTAAAGTTTAATTCTTTTAAAACTACTAATTAGTGTATTTCTATATTAATAGCTAACACTGCTGTAGAAGATTCTCCAGGAACGATGCAGGTAAAAAAATGTTTTTAGTGTTATTACTCATATTATTATTATTATTATTATTATTATTATTATTATTATTATTATTATTATTATTATTATTATTATTATTATTATTATTATTATTATTATTATTATTATTATTCAGGAATCTGAAGCTGAATCACTGAATTATGCGGCTTTGCAATTCTCCAAGAGGAAAACCAAAGCTGAAAAAAGAAAACCCGTCTCATCAGATGAGTGTGTGTACTCTGATGTGAAGAAATCTGTAAGATAACATAAATGTCTCATGGTCAAACACATGGTACTATTACACAAAGATAACCTTTTAGCAAAGAAAGTAAAGAGTAAAATATAATCCTTAATTATCATTACGAGTTAGAAATCTACATTAATGTCAAGTCTTGAAATTTTCACAATGATTTCTTTCAAATTTCCTGATCTTACATTTCACCAGCAGTAAATCCAAGAAAAATTTTTTTTTATCATTTTTTATGTTGCTGTTTAATTTTAGTCTTTTATTTCATACAGATTTTGTATATCTTTTTTTTTTTTTTACAATAAATGTAAAGAGCAAATACAGTAAAAATGTGTATATGCTTTTTTTGTACCTTAGTTTAAATAATATGTTAAATAATTATTATTATTATTATTATTATTATTATTATTATTATTATTATTATTATTATTATTATTATAGTAAATGATCCATTACTGATGTGTGTTTAAAAAAGTTGTGAGTTGGTTTTAAATATACTGTAATTCAGCAACAGAGACAGAGACATTCAGTGAATAGAGATTTTCACACTGCAACATACATCCTTTATTCTGTTATTGAACATAGTTATTGGTCTTTTTTGTTGATTTCTCACTATGAGTGATCCAAATTTTTCTGACCACCTGATTTTTAAAAACATATAATTCCAAGGGAGATTATCTAAAAAAAAATTATAACTAAAAATACTCCAGTAAACATCACCGTGATAGACTGCACCATCACCTCATATAACACGTGCACTTAAAAGTATTTGTACATCCTGTTTGTTGCAGCTAAACCATTTTGCCCAAGTACGTGTTAACACTTTGCTGCGCTTATACAGGAAGACTAACGAAGAGCAACAGGTTCATCAGACAAATTCTGACCACAACTGACACCCAGCAACAGCTTTGTCCAGCAAAAACTTTTGTGAAGTGCATTCAGTATCTCCAGTCTCTAATGTTAGCTTTCACTTACTGTATGTCTTAAGAGTCGACTAATTGATTTCAACAAGAAACTGCTCAGTGCCCTGACCTTCATCACTATTTTGGTTAATTTTGCTGCTCTAAACACACAAGATTTATTTCAGTAGTTAATGAGACATGAGGCTTGAACCTGGTTTAATCCTCATGCATATGATTGAGAATTTATTTAACTGCCTTTATTTATATTTGTCTTTAAATAATGGCCTATTTCAGCTGCTGCTTCATTGACTCATTGATTCACAGATTCAGTATCTGACTCACTCATTCACCAAAGGTCACACTGTATTAGTTATTCTGTGATTAATGTTGCTATGCTAAATACTAAACTAATGCTAATGTTGCTATCCTAAATACTGAGATATAACCTAGAGACATGTTATCAAAGAATAATATAAATAATAAAATACAGACACAGACTCATCTAGCTTTAGGCATTTAAATTAAAATGATTATTTTACTGTGAACATCCTCCGTTATTTTATTATTGTTTTTCAATTTAAAGCTGAAACAAACGAATTATAATTTTAATAAATACCGCTATCACCCGCTAGGTGGCAGTAAAATCTCACCCATCAATCTCTGTTTGTAAAACGTAGGTGTAGAAAGAATTAAGTTGCATTAAATTCCTGAGGAAATGTTGCAGTATTTATAGTAATTTATAAACATAAATCTATATTATATTTTATAAAATTAAATTGTGCCAAAGAAGTCTACAGTGTCCTGCCTCAATGTCTATCGTCCCATGATGAAGTGCTTTGAGAAGCTTGTCATGAGGACATTAAGACCCAGCTCTTACCTTTACTGGATGCCTGCAGTTTACAAACCGCTCCACAGACGATGCCAGTGACACGACCCTTCATCTGGCCCTCATCCACCTGGACAATAAAGACACTGCTGGGCCTGAACACCTCCCCCACCACATGGGTCCTGGACTTCCTGACTAGGAGACATCAGTTAATCAGGATCAGGAACAGCATCTCCAGCACCACCACACTGAACACTGGGGCTCCACAGGGCTGCGAGCTATTTTGAATGAACCCACACACCCCTCACACACACTCTTAATCTCACACACACTCTTCACCACACACCCTTCACCCCACACACCTCTCACACACACTCTTCACCCCACATACCCCTCATACACAGTCTTCACCCAACACACCCCTCACACACTTATTACCCCACAGACCCCTCACACTCTTCACCCCACACACCCCTCACACACACTCATCACCCCACACACCTCTCACACACACTTTTTACCCCACACACCCCTCACACACACTTTTCATTCCACACACACACTCTTCACCCCACACACCCCTCACACACACTCATCACCCCACAGACATCTTTTCACCCAAACACACCCCTCTCACACCTTCATCACCCACACACCCCTCACACACACTCCACACACCACACCCCCCTTACACACACTCATCTCCCCACACACCCCTCACACACACTCTTCACCCCTCCCACACATACCATTTACATACACTCTTCACCCCACACACACTCTTCACCCCACACATACCATTTACACACACTCTTCACCCCACACACACTTCACACACACTCTTCACCCCTCACACACACTTTTCACTGAACACACCCCTTACACACACTCTTCACTCAAAACACCTCTCACACACCCTCATCACCCCACACAACCCTCACACACACTCTTCATCCCACACACTCCTTACACACACTCATCACCCCACATACCCCTCACACACACTCTTCAACCGACACACCCCCATACACACTATTCACCCCACACACACCTCACACACACACTCTTCACCCCACACATACCCCTCACACACACTCTTCACCCCAACACACCCCTCACACACACTCTTCACCTCACACACACTTAACCACTCGAACACCTTAAACACTTAGCTACCACATCCCTTGTGTACTGCGTCAGCTATATATGGTTGAAATGACAGTAAAATCTTCTTTACCTGACTTCAGATCTCAGGGCAGACCTTGACTTTTCTTGCTATTATTTGATCATTGTAGACAAATACTGTATATCTGAAGACGTTCAGTTCTATAATACACTTTAATACAATCACAGTTCTGCTGAACACAACACTGACAATCCCACATGACTACAGGAATATCTAGGGACAAATCTGTGTGGACTCGAATCCAAAGTGACTTATCTGGCATTTCGTTACCCTACAAACTAATTTAATTGTTTGTGAGCAAAGTGAGCAGTTAAAACACACAACAGTGAGATGTTAGTGTAGACACATGTGAGTGTACGAGTAAACCACATTTTCCATTTGATCATAACATCTATAACGATGTAGGCAGATCAGAATACCACATGATTGTGTTACATCCCTTTTCTTTTAAATACAACCAATCACATGTCATATTCTGAGCATGCTCAGTACAGACCGCCTGTAATATGAATATAAAATCAAACTGTGCTTCAAGTGCATTCACATTCTGTTAATAAATGAGATACAAACACTGTAGAATTGATAAGAAATGAACAATGAGCAGTTTCTGGATTTTACTTTTCATTTTCAGCACCATGTGTAAGTAATATGAGCAAATTATTGCAATTATTGTTGTTTATATTTATAATAATATCTGAATTACATTCATTAACTAATTAGAGTGTTTGTTGTTCTAGACACAGTCCATCCTGGTAGACACTGGGTTACTGCACAATCTCTAACAAAGCCACCAGTTTATCAGCCTGATAAAGAGCTCAGTGTGAATATCGGAGACTTGGCGACTCTACGGTGTTGTGTTTCTGAAAATGTATATATAATTACATGGTATAAACAACCAGACAGTGAAAAACCTCAGATTATAGTCACAGTGTATAAAAGTGTTGGAGAAACTTTTCACACTGGATTCCAAAAGTCTCGTTTTCGAATAGAAAAATCTTCAAACTGTTTCAATATTATAATTTTAAACACCATTCAGTCTGACGAAGCCATGTACTACTGTGCAGTGAGGACATCCATCACTGTGTTTGGAGATGGAACTTATTTACAAATTAAAGGTAGGATTCTGAGTTGATTCTGAATGTTTAAGCTCCTGGTTTAATGTAGTGATGGAAGATGGAACCTGGAAGATAAATAATAGTGAAGTAGTGAAATGTTAACTGTGTTTTCTTCAACAACACTGAGTTACAGACTTTTACTAAGTGAATCCTGATCAATGTTTATAGGTGATCATGTTACTATTGCATCAGAAACATCTAAAGCAGCTCTGTGTGATAATTCAGTGGTGTGTGAACCAACACCGCATGGAAACAACACTAACACCAACACACAACACAACACAGGTGAGATGTCAGTGTTTTGTACTAATCTAAATATAATGTGGTGAAATAACAGAATCAGAAATGATCAGATCTCTACATCGGACAGTGATCGGTTTGGGATCGGCTTTGGGTTTGTGCGCACTTCTGATTTTCTGTCTCACTTATTTCATACTGAGGAGAAGAAAACTTGAAACCTCTAGATGTGAGTTTTTTTTGTCATCACATAAAGTAAAAATACAGTTTAGAAATACAGTAAAGTTTAATTCTTTTAAAACTACTAATTAGTGTATTTTTATATTAATAGCTAACACTGCTGTAGAAGATTCTCCAGGAACGATGCAGGTAAAAAAAAAAATTCCCTTACAGTGTTATTACTCATTTAATTATTATTATTATTATTATTATTATTATTATTATTATTATTATTATTATTATTATTATTATTCAGGAATCTGAAGCTGAATCACTGAATTATGCGGCTTTGCAATTCTCCAAGAGGAAAACCAAAGCTGAAAAAAGAAAACCCGTCTCATCAGATGAGTGTGTGTACACTGATGTGAAGAAATCTGTAAGATAACATAAATGTCTCATGGTCAAACACATGGTACTATTACACAAAGATAACCTTTTAGCAAAGAAAGTAAAGAGTAAAATATAATCCTTAATTATCATTACGAGTTAGAAATCTACATTAATGTCAAGTCTTGAAATTTTCACAATGATTTCTTTCAAATGTCCTGATCTTACATTTCACCAGCAGTAAATACAAGAAAAAAAATAAAATGTATGATTCTTTATATGCTGTATAATTTTTGTGTTTTATTTCATACAGATTTTGTATATCTTTTTTTTACAATAAATGTAAAGAACAATTACAGTAAAAATGTGTATATGCTTTTTTTGTACATTAGTTTAAATAATAATAATAATAATAATAATAATAATAATAATAATAATTGTTGTTGTTGTTGTTATTATTATTATTATTATTATTATTATTATTATTATTATTATTATTATAGTAAATGATCCATTACTGTTGTGTGTTTAAAAAAGTTGTGAGTTGGTCCTAAATATACTTTAAGTCAGCGACAGAGACATTGAGGGAATAGAGATTTTCACACTGCAACATACATCCTTTATTCTGTTATTGAACATAGTTATGGGTCTTTTTTGTTGATTTCTCACTATGAGTGATCGAGCAAATTTTTCTGAACACCTGATTTTTAAAAACATATAATTCCAAGTGAGATTATCTAATAAAAAATTATAACTAAAAATACTCCAGTAAACATCGCCGTGATAGACTGCACCATCACCTCATATAACACATGCACTTAAAGGTATTTGTACATCCTGTTTGTTGCAGCTAAACCATTTTGCCCAAGTACGTGTTACCACTTTGCTGCGCTTATACAGGAAGACTAACAAGAGCAAAGGTTCATCAGACAAATTCTGACCACAACTGACACCCAGCAACAGCTTTGTCCAGCAACAGCTTTTGTGAAGTGCATTCAGTATCTCCAGTCTCTAATGTTAGCTTTCACTTATGTCTTAAGAGTCGACTTATTGATTTCAACAAGAAACTGCTCAGTGCCCTGGTCTTCATCACTATTTTGGTTAATTTTGCTGTTCTAGTCTTTATAAAATTCACATTTTTTCAACATAAACACACAAGATTTATTTCAGTAGTTAATGAGACATGAGGCTTGAACCTGGTTTAATCCTCATGCATATGATTGAGAATTTATTTAACTGCCTTTATTTATATTTGTCTATAATTTATATTTTTTATATAATGGCCTATTTCAGCTGCTGCTTCATTGACTCATTGATTCACCGATTCAGTATCTGACTCACTCATTCACCAAAGGTCACACTGTATTAGTTATTCTGTGATTAATGTTGCTATGCTAAACACCTAAGTGTGTGTGTGCCCTGTGATGGGTTGGCACTCCGTCCAGGGTGTATCCTGCCTTGATGCCCGATGACGCCTGAGATAGGCACAGGCTCCCCGTGACCCGAGGTAGTTCGGATAAGCGGTAGAAGATGAATGAAATTTTACTGTGCACATCCTCCGTTGTTTTATTATTGTTTTTCAATTTAAAGCTGAAACAAACGAATTATAATTTTAATAAATACCGCTATCACCCGCTAGGTGGCAGTAAAATCTCACCCATCAATCTCTGTTTGTAAAACGTAGGTGTAGAAAGAATTAAGTTGCATTAAATTCCTGAGGAAATGTTGCAGTATTTATAGTAATTTATAAACATAAATCTATATTATATTTTATAAAATTAAATCGTGTCAAAGAAGTCTACAGTGTCCTGCCTCAATGTCTATCGTCCCATGATGAAGTGCTTCGAGAAGCTTGTCATGAGGACATTAAGACCCAGCTCTTAACTTCACTGGACACCTGCAGTTTACAAACCGCTCCACAGACGATGCCAGTGACACGACCCTTCATCTGGCCCTCATCCACCTGGACAATAAAGACACTGCTGGGCCTGAACACCTCCCCCACCACATGGGTCCTGGACTTCCTGACTAGGAGACATCAGTTAATCAGGATCAGGAACAGCATCTCCAACACCACCACACTGAACACTGGGGCTCCACAGGGCTGCGAGCTCAGCCCACTGCTGTTCACTTTGCTAACTCACAACCCACATCATCAAGTTCACCGGTGACACGACCGTGGTGAGTCTCATCATCAAGAACGATGAGTCAGCATACAGAGAGGAGGTGAAACAGCTAACTACCTGGTTTAGGGCCAACAACCTGTCTCTGAACGCTGACATAACTAAAGAGATGGTCGTTGACTTCAGGAGACGTTTCTCCACTGAACATCGACGAATCCTCTTTGAAGATCATCAAGAGAACCAAATTCCTTGGTGTTCATCTGGCAGAGAACTTCACCTGGTTACTCAACACAAACATCATCAGTAATAAAGCCCAGCAGTGTCTCTACTTCCTATGAAGCATGGAGAGCATCCTGAGAACTGTCTGGTTTGGGAACTGCACCGTCTCTGATCACTAAACCCTGCAGTGGATTGTGAGGACAGCTGAGAAGATCATCAGAGTCTCTCTTCCCTTTATCATGGACATTTACACCACACACTGCATGCACAACGCTGGCAGAATTTTGAATGAAAGCACACACCCCTCACACACTCTTAATCTCACACACACTCTTCACCACACACCCTTCACACACACTCTTAATCTCACACACAGTCTTCACCACACACCCTTCACACACACTCTTAATCTCATACACACTCTTGACCACACACCCCTCACACACTCTTAATCTCACACACACTCTTCACCACACACCCTTCACACACACTTTTCACTACACACACTCCTCACACACAATCTTCACCTCACACACCCCTTACACACATTCTTCACCCCACACACCCCTCACACACACTTTTCACCCCACACACTCCTCACACACACTCTTCACCTCACACACCACTCAAACACACTCTTCACCCCCACACACCTCTCACACACACTCTTCACCACACACACAACACTCACACACTCTTCACAACACACATCCCTTACACACACTTGTCACCACACACCCCTCACACACACTCCTCACCCTACACCCTCTCACACACACTTTTCACCCCAGACCTCTCACACACAATCTTCACCCGACACACCACTAACACACACTTTTCACCCCACACACTCCGCACACACACACTTCACCCCACAAACACCCCTCACACACTCATCACCCCACACACCCCTCACACACACTTTTCACCCCACACACACCTTACGCACACTCTTCACCCCACACCCCCCTCACACACACTTTTCACCCCACACACTCTTCACTCCACACACCCCTTAAACACACTCTTCACCCACACACCCCTCACACACACTCCTCACCCCACACACCCCTCACACACACTTGTTACCCCACACCCCCCCACACACTCTTCACCCCACACCTCTCACACACACTCTTCACCCCACACACACTCTTCACCCCACACACTCCTCACACACACTCTTCACCACACACACCCCTCACACACACTCTTCACCCCACACACATGACACACCCTCTACACCCCCACACACACTCATCACCCCACACACCCCTCACACACATCTTTCACCACACACACCCCTCACACATACTCTTAACCCCATACACTCCTCACACACACTCTTCACCCCAAAGACCCCTCACACACACTCTTCACCCCATACACCCCTCACACACACTCTTGACTCCACACACCCCTCACACAGTCTTCACCCCACACACACCCCTCACATACACTCTTCACACCACACACCCCTCACACACACTCTTTACCCCACACACACCCCTTACACACTCTTCACAAACACTCCTCACCCCATACACCCCCCCACAAACCCCCCCCACACTCATCACCCCACACACCCCTCACACACACTCTTCACCCCACACACCCCTTACGCACACTCTTCACCCCACACCCCTCTCACACACACTTTTCACCCCACACACTCTTCACTCCACACACCCCTTAAACACACTCTTCACCCCACACACCCCTCACACACACTCTTTACCCCACACACACCCCTTACACACTCTTCACAAACACTCCTCACCCCATACACCCCCCCACAAACCCCCCCCACACTCATCACCCCACACACCACTCACACACACTCTTCACCCCACACACCCCTTACGCACACTCTTCACCCCACACCCCTCTCACACACACTTTTCACCCCACACACTCTTCACTCCACACACCCCTTAAACACACTCTTCACCCACACACCCCTCACACACACTCCTCACCCCACACACCCCTCACACACACTTGTTACCCCACACCCCCCACACACTCTTCACCCCACACCTCTCACACACACTCTTCACCCCACACACACACACTCTTCACCCCATACACTCCTCACACACACTCTTCACCCCACACACACGACACACCCTCTACACCCCCAGCACACACTCATCACCCCACACACCCCTCACACACATCTTTCACCACACACACCCCTCACACACTCTTCACCCCAAAGACCCCTCACACACACTCTTCACCCCATACACCCCCACACACACTCTTGACTGCACACACCCCTCACACAGTCTTCACCCCACACACACCCCTCACATACACTCTTCACCCCACACACCCCTCACACACATTCTTTACACCACACACACCCCTTACACACTCTTCACAAACACTCCTCACCCCACACACCCCTCACACACACTCTTGACTCCACACACACCCCTCACACACTCTTCACCCCACACACACTCCTCACACACACTCATCACCCCACACCCCCCTCAAAAACACTCGACACCCAACATACACACTCTTCACCCCACACACCCCTCACACACCATCTTCACCCCCCCCACACACACTCTCTTCACCCAACACACTCTTCACCCCACACACCCCTCACACACACTCTTCACCCCACACACACCTCACACACACTGTTCACCCCACACACTCTTCACAAACACTCCTCACCCCACACACCCCTCACACACACTCTTCACTCCACACACACTCTTCACTCCACACACACCCCTCACACACTCTTCACCCCACACACACCCCTCAAACACACTCTTCACCCCACACACCCCTCACACACACTCTTTACCCCACACACACCCCTCACACACTCTTCACCCCCAAACACCTCTCACATACACTCTTCACCCCACACACCCCTCACACACACTCTTCACCCCACACACCCCTCACACACACTCCTCACTCCTCACACCCCTCACACACTCTTCACCCCGAACACCCCTCACACACCCTCTTCACCCCACACACCCCTCACACACACAAACACTCTTCACCCCACACAAGCCTCACACACACACCCTTCACCCCCCCACACCCCTCACACACACTTTTCACCCCGCACACCCCTCACACACACTCTTCACCCCATACACACTCTTCACCCCACACACTCCTCACCCCACACACCCCTCACACACAATCTTGACCCCAAACACCCCTCACACACACTTTTCACCCCACACACCCCTCACACACACCCTCTTAACCCAACACACTCCTCACACACTCTCTTCACCATACACATACTCCGTACACACACTTTTCACCCCTCACACACACCCCTCACACACACTCTTTACCCCACACCCCCCCTCATACACATTCATCACCCCACACAACCCTCACACACACTCATCACCCCCCACACACGCCTCACACACAATCTTCACCCCGCACACCCCTCACACACACTCTTCACCCCGCACACATTCATCACCCCACACACCCCTCAAACACACTCTTCACCCTCCTGCCACCTGGAAAAAGGTACAATAGTATTCGAGCACTCACAACCAGACTGTGCAACATTTTCTTCCCTCAAGCAACAGACTCCTCAACAAACAGAACTGATCTACCCCCCACACTCTTCACCCCACACACCCCTCATACACCATCTTCACCCCACACACCCCTCACACACACACTCTTCACCCCACACACCCCTCACACACACTCCACCCCACACACCCCTCACACACACTCTTTACTCCACACACACCCCTCACACACTCTTCACCCCAAACACCCCTCACACACACACTCTTAACCCCACACACTCCTCACACACACTCTTCACCCCACACAGTCTTCACCCCACACAGTCTTCACACACTCATCACCCCACACACCCCCACACAGACTCTTCACCCCACACACCCCTCACACACCCTTTTTACCAACACACCCCTCACACACACTCTTCACCCCACACACCCTTCACACACACTTTTCACCCCACACACCCCTCACACACCCCTCACAAACATGTATATTTTGTGTATTTGTCTTGTAGTGCTTTGTATTGTCTGTTTGCACTGTCTTTTGTCTCACACTGTTTTCACTAGGTTGCACATGTTGCACTTTATGTGGCCATGTTTTGTTTTGTGTAGCTTTATGTCCTTTTAGGTAGCATCATGGTTTTTGTTTCATTTCACTGTGTACTGTTTCAGTTATATATGGTTGAAATGTCAGTAAAAGCTTCTTTACCTGACTTCAGATCTCAGGGCAGACCTTGACTTTTCTTGCTATTATTTGATCATTGTAGACAAATACTGTATATCTGAAGACGTTCAGTTCTATAATACACTTCAATACAATCACAGTTCTGCTGAACACAACACTGACAATCCCACATGACTACAGGAATATCTAGGGACAAATCTGTGTGGACTCGAATCCAAAGTGACTTATTTGGCATTTCTTTACACTACAAACTAATTGAATTGTTTAGTGATCAGTTAAAACACACAACAGTGAGATGTTAATGTAGACACACGTGAGTGTACGAGTAAACCACATTTTCCATTCTGTCATAACATACATCTCTGTACAACAACACAACACAAACATGGAAAAATGTGGTGTAGATGTAGGCAGGTCAGAATACCACATGATTGTGTTACATGCCCTTTTCTTTTAAATACAACCAATCACATGCCATATTCTGAGCATGCTCAGTACAGACCGCCTGTAGTATGAATATAAAATCAAACCGTGCTTCAAGTGCATTCACATTCTGTTAATAAATGAGATACAAACACTGCAGAATTGATAAGAAATGAACAATGAGCAGTTTCTGGATTTTACTTTTGATTTTCAGCACCATGTGTAAGTAATATGAGCAAATTATTACAATAATTGTTTTTATATATATATATATATATATATATATATATATATATATATATATATATATATATATATATGAATTATATTCATTAACTAATTAGAGTGTTTGTTGTTCTAGACACAGTCCATCCTGGTAGACACTGGGTTACTGCACAATCTCTAACAAAGCCACCAGTTTATCAGCCTGATAAAGAGCTCAGTGTGAATATCGGAGACTCAGCGACTCTACGGTGTTGTGTTTCTGAAAATGTATTTATAATTACATGGTATAAGCAACCAAAGAGAGAAAAACCTCAGATTGTAGTCACAGTGTATAAAAGTACTGGAGAAACTTTTCACACTGGATTCCAAGAGTCTCGGTTTCGAATAGAAAGATTTTTAAACTGCAGCAATATCACAATTTTAAGTGTCACTCAGTCTGATGAAGACATGTACTAATGTGCAGTGACAAGACACAACATTGTGTTTGGAGATGGAACTTATTTACAAATTAAAGGTAGGATTCTGAGTTGATTCTGAATGTTTAAGCTCCTGGTTTAATGTAGTGATATTTTCATGATGACTGTTAACATGTTCAACCTGGAAGATAAATAATAGTGAAGTAGTGAAATGTTAACTGTGTTTTCTTCAACAACACTGAGTTACAGACTTTTACTAAGTGAATCCTGATCAATGTTTATAGGTGATCATGTTACTATTGCATCAGAAACATCTAAAGCAGCTCTGTGTGATAATTCAGTGGTGTGTGAACCAACACCGCATGGAAACAACACTAACACCAACACACAACACAACACAGGTGAGATGTCAGTGTTTTGTACTAATCTAAATATAATGTGGTGAAATAACAGAATCAGAAATGATCAGATCTCTACATCGGACAGTGATCGGTTTGGGATCGGCTTTGGGTTTGTGCGCACTTCTGATTTTCTGTCTCACTTGTTTCATACTGAGGAGAAGAAAACCTAAAACCTCAAGATGTGAGTTTTTTGTCATCACATAAATTAAAAATACAGTTTAGAAATACAGTAAAGTTTAATTCTTTTAAAACTACTAATTAGTGTATTTTTATATTAATAGCTAACACTGCTGTAGAAGATTCTCCAGGAACGATGCAGGTAAAAAAAATAATTCCCTTACAGTGTTATTACTCATTTTATTATTATTATTATTATTATTATTATTATTATTATTATTATTATTATTATTATTATTCAGGAATCTGAAGCTGAATCACTGAATTATGTGGCTTTGCAATTCTCCAAGAGGAAAACCAAAGCTGAAAAAAGAAAACCCGTCTCATGGTACTATTACACAAAGATAACCTTTTAGCAAAGAAAAATATCTCGACTAGAGTAAAATATAATCCTTAATTATCATTACGAGTTAGAAATCTACATTAATGTCAAGTCTTGAAATTTTCACAATGATTTCTTTCAAATGTCCTGATCTTACATTTCACCAGCAGTAAATCTAAGAAAAAAATAAAATGTATGATTCTTTATATGTTGCTGTTTAATTTTTGTGTTTTACTTCCTACAGATTTTGTATCTTATATATTTTTTTATAAAAGATGTAAAGAGCAATTTCAGGAAAAATGTGTATGTTTTTTTGTACATTAGTTCAAATAAGAATAAGAATAAGAACAAGAATAAGAATAAATGATCCATTACTGGTGTGTGTTTAATATAGTTGTGAGTTGGTCTTAAATATACTGTAAGTCAGCGACAGACGAACACATTCAGTGAATAGAGATTTACTAATAACTAAAAATAGTCCAGTAAACATCACCGTGATAGACTGCACCATCACCTCATATAACACGTGCACTTAAAGGTATTTGTACATCCTGTTTGTTGCAGCTAAACCATTTTGCCCAAGTACGTGTTACCACTTTGCTGCGCTTATACAGGAAGACTAACAAGAGCAAAGGTTCATCAGACAAATTCTGACCACAACTGACACCCAGCAACAGCTTTGTCCAGCAAAAACTTTTGTGAACTGCATTCAGCATCTCCAGTATAACTCTAATGCTAACTTTCACTTATGTCTTAAGAGTCGACTTATTGATTTCAACAAGAAACTATTAGCATAAATTCTCCTAGCAGATTTTCTCGGCTAGATCATTTACTGTGTGCTCAGTGCCCTGACCTTCATCACTATTTTGGTTAATTTTGCTGTTCTAATCTTTTATAAAATTCACTTTTTTTTCAACATAAACACGCAAGATTTATTTCAGTAGTCAATGAGACATGAGGCCTGAACCTGGTTTAATCCTCATACATATGATTGAGAATTTATTTAACTGCCTTTATTTATATTTGTCTTTAAATTATGGCCTATTTCAGCTGCTGCTTCATTGACTCGTTGATTCAGTGTCTGACTCACTCATCCACCAAAGGTCACACTGTATTTGTTATTCTGTGATTAACAAGGCTGTCAAGTGTCATGCATTGAGTGTGACAGTCACTCATTTGGGTCTTTTCTCACGTTCTCCCAACACACACTGTAGTTCTCACGCAGAAAAACTTTTTCACTATTTATTATATATTTAATATGTCGCAGCACCCAAAATGTATCTGTCCGCACCGCTGTCTCTATGGAACCGGGCAGGAATCAAGCGCGTCTCCCCTGGAGTTCCTAGTCGAGCATGACACTGATCAGAAAATAGTACTATTGTATCTGGGTAAGATTTAACGCAACAACCAATGTAAAAAAGTATAATGGAATTGTTCAGCATCATCCTCGTTCACCCACAGAGAAAAGCACTGGAGCTGTGAGCATCACTTTGAGCACAGAGTAAGTCATGATCTCCTGTTTTAATGTTACAACAAATTCACAACATGTTTGACACAAACAATGACATTTTGGACTGCTGTTAGAGACGTTTCCCAGATAATCAGCATCAGTTTTTCATGAGTGTCTGTAACTTATGTTCACTGACAACACCTGCTCAGAACAAGTAGTCGAGGCCAGTGGTTCTCAAACTGGGGGCCCTGAGATGGTGTCAGGGGGCCCTGGCTTTATGACATTTTATAAAATAATAAATTTATCATAAATTAAATCTCAGAAAAAATAAGGCTACTTGGGGTGGGGGGTTGGGGGTGGTGGACATATTTAAAATATGTCACTCTTGCCTGTAGAGCCCTGAAGATATATAACCTAGAGACATGTTATCAAAGAAATAAATAATAAAATACAGACACAGACACCTCTAGCTTTAGGCATTTAAATTAAAATGATAATTTTACTGTGAACATCCTCCGTTACTTTATTATTATTTTCAATTCTAAAGCTGAAACAATCGAATTATAATTTAATAAATACCGCTATCATCCGCTAGGTGGCAGTAAAATCTCACTAATCAAGCTCTGTAATGTAGGTGTAGAAATAATTCATTAATTCATCCATTCATTCATTCATCTTCTACCGCTTATCCGAACTACCTCGGGTCACGGGGAGCCTGTGCCTATCTCAGGCGTCATTGGGCATCAAGGCAGGATACACCCTGGACGGAGTGCCAACCCATCGCAGGGCACACGTAGAAATAATTGTTGCATTAAATTCCTGAGAAAATGTTCTAGTATTTATAGTAATTATAAATTACTATAATACCCCTTATACACACTCTTCACCCCACACACCTCTCACACACACTCTTCACCCCACACACCTCTCACACACTCTTCACCCCACACACGCCTCATACACAGTCTTCACCCAACACACCCCTCACACACACTCATTACCCCACAGACCCCTCACACACTCCTCATACCACACACCCCTAACACACTCTTCACCTCACATACCCCTCACACACACTCTTCACCCCACACACTCTTCACCTACCACACCCCTCACACCCACTCTTCACCCCACACACCCCTTACACACACTCGTCACCCCACACAACTCTCACACACACTCTTCACCTCACACACCCCAACACACACTCTTCACCCCACACACCTCTCACACACACTTTCCACCCCAACACACCTCTCTCACACACTTTTCACACCAACACACCCCTCTCACACCGTCATCACCCACACACCCCTCACACATACTCCACACACCACACTCCCCCTTACACACACTCATCTCCCCACACATACCATTTACATATACTCTTCACCCCACACACACACACTCTTCACCCCACACACCCCTCACACACACTTCACCCCTCACACACACTTTTCACCCCACACACCCCTCACACACACTCTTCACCCCAAACAGCTCTTCACTCCTAACACACACTTCACTCCTCACACACACTCATCACCCCACACACCTCTCAGACACACTCTTCACCCCACACATACCCCTCACACATACTCTTCACCCCAACACACCCCTCACACACACTCTTCACCCTGACACACCCCTCACACACACTTAACCACTCGAACACCTTAAACACTTAGCTACCACATCCCTTGTGTACTGCGTCAGTTATATATGGTTGAAATGACAGTAAAAGCTTCTTTACTTGACTTCAGATCTCAGGGCAGACCTTGACTTTTCTTGCTATTATTTGATCATTGTAGACAAATACTGTATATCTGAAGACGTTCAGTTCTATCATACACTTTAATACAATCACAGTTCTGCTGAACACAACACTGACAATCCCACATGACTACAGGAATATCTAGGGACAAATCTGTGTGGACTCTAATCCAAAGTGACATATTTTGGCATTTCTTTACACTACAAACAAATTGAATTGTTTAGTGAGCAGTTAAAACACACAACAGTGAGATATTAGTGTAGACACACATGAGTGTACGAGTAAACCACATTTTCCATTTGATCATAACATCTATAACGATGTAGGCAGATCAGAATACCACATGATTGTGTTACATGCCCTTTTCTTTTAAATACAACCAATCACATGTCATATTCTGAGCATGCTCAGTACAGACCGCCTGTAGTATGAATATAAAATCAAACCGTGCTTCAAGTGCATTCACATTCTGTTAATAAATGAGATACAAACACAGTAGAATTGATAAGAAATGAACAATGAGCAGTTTCTGGATTTTACTTTTCATCTTCAGCACCATGTGTAAGTAATATGAGCAAATTATTACAATTATTGTTGTTTATATATATAATAATATCTGAATTACATTCATTAACTAATTAGAGTGTTTTGTTGTTCTAGACACAGTCCATCCTGGTAGACACTGGGTTACTGCACAATCTCTAACAAAGCCACCAGTTCATCAGCCTGATAAAGAGCTCAGTGTGAATATCGGAGACTCTGCAACTCTACAGTGTTGTGTTTCTGAAAATGTAGTTGGAATAATTACATGGTTTAAGCAACCAAACAGAGAAAAACCTCAGATTGTAGTCACAGTGTATAAAAGTGCTGGAGAAACTTTTCACACTGGATTCCAAAAGTCTCATTTTGGAATAGAAAGATCTTCAAACTGTTGCAATATCACAATTTTAATCATCAGTCAGTCTGATGAAGCCATGTACTACTGTGCAATGACGAGACCCATCATTGTGTTTGGAGATGGAACTTATTTACAAATTAAAGGTAGGATTCTGAGTTGATTCTGAATGTTTAAGCTCCTGGTTTAATGTAGTGATATTTTCCTGATGACTGTTAACATGTTCAACCTGGAAGATAAATAATAGTGAAGTAGTGAAATGTTAACTGTGTTTTCTTCAACAACACTGAGTTACAGACTTTTACTAAGTGAATCCTGATCAATGTTTATAGGTGATCATGTTACTATTGCATCAGAAACATCTAAAGCAGCTCTGTGTGATAATTCAGTGGTGTGTGAACCAACACCGCATGGAAACAACACTAACACCAACACACAACACAACACAGGTGAGATGTCAGTGTTTTGTACTAATCTAAATATAATGTGGTGAAATAACAGAATCAGAAATGATCAGATCTCTACATCGGACAGTGATCGGTTTGGGATCGGCTTTGGGTTTGTGCGCACTTCTGATTTTCTGTCTCACTTATTTCATACTGAGGAGAAGAAAACTTGAAACCTGTCACAATTGGGGACGGAAGGAGACAGACCCGTATGCAGGATAGCTTCAAAAGAGGGGGGTTTAATAAACACAGGAAGACATAGACAGAAATAACAATAACTAAAACAATATAAATGACTACATTTAACACGACTTGACAGGACGAGGGGAAACGTAACTAATGATCCGCGCTGCACTCAGCAACGCGGCTAACTTAAATACAATACAGACAATGATGACAATAAGGAGCAGGTGTGGTGACAGGGAGGAGCAGACAAAGGCGGGGCAGACACGTGACGAAGAACAACAAAAGCACATGGCCAAAAGTCCGGGCTGAATCATGACAGAACCCCCCCTCCAAGGCGCGGCTCCCGAAGCGCCAAACCCTGGCAGAGTCCAGGAGGGGGGGCGAGGCACATGGCGAAGACAGATGGGGGGAGCAAGGAACACGGCGAAGGCAGATGGGGGAACGAGGAACACAGCGAAGGCAGATGGGGGAACGAGGAACACGGCGAAGGCCAATGGGGGGAGTAAGGCACACGGCGAGGCCGGTGGGGGAGCAAGGCACACGGCGAGGCCGGTGGGGGGAGCAAGGCACCCGGCGAGGCCGGTGGGGGGAGCAAGGCTCACGGCGGCACAGCAGCGAGGGCCGAGCGACGTCCTCAGCCGAGCAGAGGGGCCGAACGACGTCCACAGCCGAGCAGAAGGGCCGAGCGACGTCCTCAGCCGAGCAGAAGGGCCGAGCGACGTCCTCAGCCGAGCAGAAGGGCCACGCGACTTCCATGGCCGAGCTGAAGGGCCGAGCGATATCCTCAGCCGAGCTGAAGGGCCGAATGACGTCACAGCCGAGCTGAAGGGCCGAGCGATATCCACAGCCGAGCTGAAGGGCCGAACGCAACCCCGACACACCGCAGCCAGCTCACGTCCTGATGACCAAGGGTGGGAGGGTGGGAAGGTCCATCGCCCTGGGCCTGCAGCACCCCCCGCGGAAGAAGTGAAGCGACGCCCTCCTCGGACGGAACCGGAACTGGAGCGACGTCCTTCACTGAAAAAAAAGGCGGGGCGATGCCGCAGGGCACCAAAAAACAAAAAAGGAGCAAAAACAGTTTGGTGACATCCTCCGCGAAGGAAGTGAGGCGACGACCGCTTCGGACAGAACCGAAAGTGGAGCGGCGTCCCTCACCGGAAAAAGGGCGGAGCGATGTCACCGAAAAAAGAAAAAAGGACTGGCGGAACAGTCCAGGGGAAGAGGAGGATAAAAAGCCGGTCCGAGCTGGAAGCTATCCTGCTGGGTCTGCTGGGTTTTAGGGCGGATCATTCTGTCACAATTGGGGACGGAAGGAGACAGACCCGTATGCAGGATAGCTTCAAAAGAGGGGGGTTTAATAAACACAGGAAGACATAGACAGAAATAACAATAACTAAAACAATATAAATGACTACATTTAACACGACTTGACAGGACGAGGGGAAACGTAACTAATGATCCGCGCTGCACTCAGCAACGCGGCTAACTTAAATACAATACAGACAATGATGACAATAAGGAGCAGGTGTGGTGACAGGGAGGAGCAGACAAAGGCGGGGCAGACACGTGACGAAGAACAACAAAAGCACATGGCCAAAAGTCCGGGCTGAATCATGACAAAACCTCAAGGTGTGAGTTTTTTGTCATCACATAAATTAAAGATACAGTTTAGAAATACATTAAAGTTTAATTCTTTTAAAACTACTAATTAGTGTATTTTTATATTAATAGCTAACACTGCTGTAGAAGATTCTCCAGGAACAATGCAGGTAAAAAATGTTTTTTCCCTTACAGTGTTATTACTCATTTTATTATTATTATTATTATTATTATTATTATTATTATTATTATTATTATTCAGGAATCTGAAGCTGAATCACTGAATTATGCGGCTTTGCAATTCTCCAAGAGGAAAACCAAAGCTGAAAAAAGAAAACCCGTCTCATCAGATGAGTGTGTGTACACTGATGTGAAATACTCTGTAAGATAACATAAATGTCTCATGGTCAAACACATGGTACTATTACACAAAGATAACCTTTTAGCAAAGAAAAATATCTCGACTAGAGTAAAATATAATCCTTAATTATTATTACGAGTTAGAAATCTACATTAATGTCAAGTCTTGAAATTTTCACAATGATTTCTTACAATTGCCCTGATCTTACATTTCACCAGCAGTAAATCCAAGAAAAAAATAAAATGTATGATTCTTCATATGTTGCTGTATAATTTTTGTGTTTTACTTCCTACAGATTTTCGTATCTTATATATTTTTTTATAAAGAACAATTTCAGGAAAAATGTGTATGTTTTTTTTGTACATTAGTTCAAATAAGAATAAGAATAAATGATCCATTACTGGTGTGTGTTTAATATAGTTGTGAGTTGGTCTTAAATATACTGTAAGTCAGCGACAGAGACGGACGAACACATTCAGTGAATAGAGATTTACTAATAACTAAAAATACTCCAGTAAACATCGCCGTGATAGACTGCACCATCACCTCATAGAACACGTGCACTTAAAGGTATTTGTACATCCTGTTTGTTGCAGCTAAACCATTTTGCCCAAGTACGTGTTACCACTTTGCTGCGCTTATACAGGAAGACTAACAAGAGCAAAGGTTCATCAGACAAATTCTGACCACAACTGACACCCAGCAACAGCTTTGTCCAGCAAAAACTTTTGTGAAATGCATTCAGCATCTCCAGTATAACTCTAATGCTAACTTTCACTTATGTCTTAAGAGTCGACTTATTGATTTCAACAAGAAACTATTAGCATAAATTCTCTTAGCAGATTTTCTCAGCTAGATCATTTACTGTGTGCTCAGTGCCCTGACCTTCATCACTATTTTGGTTAATTTTGCTGTTCTAGTCTTTATAAAATTCACTTTTTTTCAACATAAACACAGAAGATTTATTTCAGTAGTCAATGAGACATGAGGCCTGAACCTGGTTTAATCCTCATGCATATGATTGAGAATTTATTTAACTGCCTTTATTTATATTTGTCTTTAAATTATGGCCTATTTCAGCTGTTGATTCATTGACTCGTTGATTCAGTGTCTGACTCACTCATCCACCAAAGGTCACATTGAGTGTGACATTCACTCATTTGGGTCTTTTATCACACTCTCCCACCACACACTGTATTTGTCACACAGAAAAACATACTATTTATCATATATTTAATATGCCGCAGCACCCAAAATGTATCTGTCCGCACCGCTGTCTCTATGGAACCAGGCAGGAATCAAGCGCGTCTCCCATGGAGTTCTTAGTCGAGCATGACACTGATCAGAAAATAGTACTATTGTATCTGGGTAAGATTTAACGCAACAACCAATGAAAAAAAGCAGATCCTGGAATTGTTCACCATCATCCTCGTTCACCCACAGAGCAAACCACTGGAGCTGCGAGCATCACTTTGAGCACAGAGTAAGTCATATAACATATTGTCACAATTAACACAGTAACATATGTCACTCTTGCCTATAGAGCCCTGGAGACATATAAACTCGAAACATGTTATCAAAGAAATAAATAATAAAATACAGACACAGACACCTCTAGCTGTAGGCATTTAAATTACAATCATCATTTTACTGTGAACATCCTCGTTATTTTATTATTATTTTCAAATCTAAAGCTGAAAAAAAACCGAATTATAATTTAATAAATACCGCTATCAGCCACTAGGTGGCAGTAAAATCTCACAAATCAAGTTCTGTAATGTAGGTGTAGAAATACTTAAGTTGCATTAAATTCCTGAGGAAATGTTGCAGTATTTATAATTTTTTGTTATAAATCACACACACTTTTCACCACACACACCCCTCACACACACCCCTCACACATACTCTTAACCCCACACACTCCTCACACACACTTTTCACCCCACAGACCCCTTCACACACAATCTTCACCCCATACACACTCTTCACACACACTTTTCACCACACACACCCCTCACACATACTCTTAACCCCACACACCCCTCACACACACTCTTCACTCCACACACACCCCTCCTACACTCTTCACCCTACACACACCCCTCCTACACTCTTCACCCCACACACACCCCTCCCACACTCTTCACCCCACACACCTCTCACACACACTCTTCACCCCACACACCCATCACACACCATCTTCACCCCTGCCCCACACACACACACTCTTCACCCCCCACACACACTCTTCACCCCACACACCCCTTACACACACTCTTCACCCCACACACCACTCACACACACTTTTCACCCCACACACCCCTCACACACACCCCTCACACACACTCTTAACCCCACACACCCCTCACACACACTCTTCACACCACATATACCCCTTACACACACTCTTCACCCCACACACTCTTCACAAACACTCCTCACCCCACACACCCCTCACACACACTCTTCACTCCACACACACCCCTCACACACTCTTCACCCCACACACACCCCTCACATACACTCTTCACCCCACACACCCTTCACACACACTCTTTACCCCACACACCCCTCACACACTCTTCACCCCACACACCTCTCACATACACTCTTCACCCCACACACCCCTCACACACACTCTTCACCTCACACACAGTCTTCACCCCACACAACCTTCACACACACTCTTCACCCCTCACACCCCTCACACACACTCTTCACTCCACACACACCCCTCACACACTCTTCTCCTTGCACACACCCTCTTCACCCCACACACCCCTCACACACACTCTTCACCCCACACAACCCTCACACACACTCCTCACCCCACACAACCCTCACACACACTTGACCCCACACACCCCTCACACACTTTTCACCCCACACACCCCTCACACACACCCTCTTAACCCAACACACTGCTCACACACACTCTTCACCCCACACATACTCCGTACACACACTCTTGACCCCACACACACCCTTTACATACTCTCATCACCCCACACACCCCTCACACACACTCTTCACACCTCACACACACTCTTCACCCCACACACACACTCTTCACCCCACACACCTCTCAAACACACTCTTCACCCCACACACGCCCCTCTCACACTCTTCACTCCACACACCCCTCACACACACTCTTCACCCCACACACGCCCCTCTCACACTCTTCACTCCACACACCCTTCACACACACTCTTCACCCCACACACCCCTCACACACACTCTTCACCCCTCACACACACTTTTCACCCCACACACCCCTCACACACACACCTTTCACCCCACACACCCCTCACACACACTCTTCACCCCACACACCCTTCACACACATTCTTCACCCCACACACTCCTTACACACACTCATCACCCCACAAACTCCCTCCACACACTCTTCACACTACACATACCCCTTACACACACTCTTTACCTCACACAACGTTCACACACTCTCTTCACCTCACACACCCCTCACACACACTCTTCACCCCTCACACCCACTCTTCACCCCACACACACACTCTTCACCCCACACACCTCTCACACACACTCTTCACCCCACACACCCCTCACACACATTTTTCATCCCACACACCCTTCACACACACTCTTCACCCCACACACCCCTCACACACATTTTTCATCCCACACACCCTTCACACACACTCTTCACCCCACACACACCCCTCACACACACACTCTTCACCCCTCACACACACTGTTCACCCCACACACCCCTCACACACACTCTTCACCCCTCACACACACTCTTCACCCCACACACACACTCTTCACCCCACACACCTCTCACACACTTCACCCCACACACCCCTCACACACACTCATTACCCCACGCACCTCTCACACACGATCTTCACCCCACACACCCCTCACACACACTCTTCACCCCACATACACACTCTTCACCTCACACACCTCTCACACACACTCTTCACCCCACACACCCCTCACACACACTCATCACCCCACGCACCTCTTACACATGCTCTTCACCCCACACACCCCTCACACACACTCTTCACCCCTCACACAAACTCTTCCCCCCACACACCTCTCACACACACTCTTCACCCCACACACCCCTCACACCCATTTTTCATCCCACACACACTCATCACCCCACACATACCCCTCACACACTCTTCACCCCACATATACCCCTCACACACACTCTTCAGTTCACACATACCCCTCACACACACTCTTCACCCTGACACACCCCTCACACACACTTAACCACTCGAACACTTTAAACACTTAGCTACCACATCCCTTGTGTACTGCGTCAGCTATATATGGTTGAAATGACAGTAAAAGCATCTTTACTTGACTTCAGATCTCAGGGCAGACCTTGACTTATCTTGCTATTATTTGATCATTGTAGACAAATACTGTATATCTGAAGACGTTCAGTTCTATAATACACTTCAATACAATCACAGTTCTGCTGAACACAACACTGACAATCCCACATGACTACAGGAATATCTAGGGACAAATCTGTGTGGACTCGAATCCAAAGTGACTTATTTGGCATTTCGTTACCCTACAAACTAATTGAATTGTTTGTGAGCAAAGTGAGCAGTTAAAACACACAACAGTGAGATATTAGTGTAGACACACATGAGTGTACGAGTAAACCACATTTTCCATTTGATCATAACATCTATAACGATGTAGGCAGGTCAGAATACCACATGATTGTGTTACATCCCTTTTCTTTTAAATACAACCAATCACATGTCATATTCTGAGCATGCTCAGTACAGACCGCCTGTAGTATGAATATAAAATCAAACCGTGCTTCAAGTGCATTCACATTCTGTTAATAAATGAGATACAAACACTGTAGAATTGATAAGAAATGAACAATGAGCAGTTTCTGGATTTTACTTTTCATCTTCAGCACCATGTGTAAGTAATATGAGCAAATTATTACAATTATTGTTGTTTATATTTATAATAATATCTGAATTACATTCATTAACTAATTAGAGTGTTTGTTGTTCTAGACACAGTCCATCCTGGTAGACACTGGGTTACTGCACAATCTCTAACAAAGTCACCAGTTTATCAGCCTGATAAAGAGCTCAGTGTGAATATCGGAGACTCGGCGACTCTACAGTGTTGTGTTTCTGAAAATGTAGATGGAAAAATTATGTGGTTTAAGCAACCAAAGAGAGAAAAACCTCAGATTATAGTCACAGTGTTTCAAAGTGCTGGAGAAACTTTTCACACTGGATTCGAAAAGTCTCGTTTTCAAATAGAAAGATATTCAATCTGCTGCAAAATGATCATTTTAAACACCACTCAGTCTGATGAAGCCATGTACTACTGTGTAATGACAAGATTCAACATTGTGTTTGGAGATGGAACTTATTTACAAATTAAAGGTAGGATTCTGAGTTGATTCTGAATGTTTAAGCTCCAGGTTTAATGTAGTGATATTTTCCTGATGACTGTTAACATGTTCAACCTGGAAGATAAATAATAGTGAAGTAGTGAAATGTTAACTGTGTTTTCTTCAACAACACTGAGTTACAGACTTTTACTAAGTGAATCCTGATCAATGTTTATAGGTGATCATGTTACTATTGCATCAGAATCAGAAATGATCAGATCTCTACATCGGACAGTGATCGGTTTGGGATCGGCTTTGGGTTTGTGCGCACTTCTGATTTTCTGTCTCACTTATTTCATACTGAGGAGAAGAAAACCTAAAACCTCTAGATGTGAGTTTTTTTTGTCATCACATAAAGTAAAAATACAGTTTAGAAATACAGTAAAGTTTAATTCTTTTAAAATTACTAATTAGTGTATTTCTATATTAATAGCTAACACTGCTGTAGAAGATTCTCCAGGAACGATGAAGGTAAAAAAACAAGATTTCCTTACTATGTTATTACTCATTTTATTATTATTATTATTATTATTATTATTATTATTATTATTATTATTATTATTATTATTCAGGAATCTGAAGCTGAATCACTGAATTATGCGGCTTTGCAATTCTCCAAGAGGAAAACCAAAGCTGAAAAAAGAAAACCCGTCTCATCAGATGAGTGTGTGTACACTGATGTGAAGAAATCTGTAAGATAACATAAATGTCTCATGGTCAAACACATGGTACTATTACACAAAGATAACCTTTTAGCAAAGAAAAATATCTCGACTAGAGTAAAATATAATCCTTAATTATCATTACGAGTTAGAAATCTACATTAATGTCAAGTCTTGAAATTTTCACAATGATTTCTTTCAAATGTCCTGATCTTACATTTCACCAGCAGCAAATCTAAGAAAAAAATAAAATGTATGATTCTTTACATGTTGCTGTTTAATTTTTGTCTTTTATTTCATACAGATTTTGTATCTCTCTTTTTTTTTTTTTTACAATAAATGTAAAGAGCAATTACAGTAAAAATGTGTATATGCTTTTTTTGTACATTAGTTTAAATAATAATAATAATAATAATAATAATAATAATAATAATAATAATAATAAATTATCCATTAATGGTGTGTGTTTAAAAAGTTGTGAGTTGGTCTTAAATATACTTTAATTATTTAATAATTTAATACTTTATTTATACGACAGAGACGCACACATTCAGTGAATAGAGATTTTCACACCGCAACATACATCCTTTATTCAGTTATTGGTCTTTTTTGTTGATTTGCCACTATGAGTGATCATGCAAATAATGTTGACCACCTGATTTTTAAAAACATACAATTCCAAGTGAGATTATCTAATAAAATATTATAACTAAAAATACTCCAGTAAACATCGCCGTGATAGACTGCACCATCACCTCATATAACACGTGCACTTAAAGGTATTTGTACATCCTGTTTGTTGCAGCTAAACCATTTTGCCCAAGTACGTGTTACCACTTTGCTGCGCTTATACAGGAAGACTAACATCTTTTGTGAACTGCATTCAGCATCTCCAGTATAACTCTAATGCTAACTTTCACTTATGTCTTAAGAGTCGACTTATTGATTTCAACAAGAAACTATTAGCATAAATTCTCCTAGCAGATTTTCTCGGCTAGATCATTTACTGTGTGCTCAGTGCCCTGACCTTCATCACTATTTTGGTTAATTTTGATGCTCTAGTCTTTATAAAATTCACATTTTTTCAACATATATACACAAGATTTATTGCAGTAGTCAATGAGACATGAGGTCTGAACCTGGATAATCTTCATATATATGATTTAGAATTTATTTAACTGCCTTTATTTATATTTGTCTTTAAATAATGGCCTATTTCAGCTACTGCTTCACTGACTTGTTGATTCAGTGTCTGACTCACTCATCCACCAAAAGTCACACTGTATTAGTTATTCTGTGATTAACAGGGCTGTCAAGTGTCATGCATTGAGTGTGACAGTCACTCATTTGGGTCTTTTATCACACTCTCCCACCACACACTGTAGTTCTCACACAGAAAAACATACTATTTATCATATATTTAATATGCCGCAGCACCCAAAATGTATCTGTCCGCACCGCTGTCTCTATGGAACATAGAAAATAGAAAATACCCTTACTATTGTATCGGGGTAAGATTTAACGCAACAACCAATGAAAAAAAGTATAATGGAATTGTTCACCATCATCCTCGTTCACCCACAGAGCAAACCACTGGAGCTGCGAGCATCACTTTGAGCACAGAGTAAGTCATATAACATATTGTCACAATTAACACAGTAACATATGTCACTCTTGCCTATAGAGCCCTGGAGACATATAAACTCGAAACATGTTATCAAAGAAATAAATAATAAAATACAGACACAGACACCTCTAGCTGTAGGCATTTAAATTACAATTATTATTTTACTGTGAACATCCTCGTTATTTTATTATTATTTTCAAATCTAAAGCTGAAAAAAACAAATTATAATTTAATAAATACCGCTATCATCCGATAGGTGGCAGTACAATGTCACCTATCAAGCTCTGTAATGTAGGTGTAGAAATACTTAAGTTGCATTAAATTCCTGAGGAAATGTTGCAGTATTTATAGTAATTTATAAACATAAATCTATATTATATTTTATAAAATTAAATCGTGTCAAAGAAGCCTACAGTGTCCTGCCTCAATGTCTATCGTCCCATGATGAAGTGCTTCGAGAAGCTTGTCATGAGGACATTAAGACCCAGCTCTTACCTTCACTGAATGACTGCAGTTTACAAACCGCTCCACAGACGATGCCAGTGACACGACCCTTCATCTGGCCCTCATCCACCTGGACAATAAAGACACATATGTACGAATGCTGTACATTGACTTCAGTTCAGAATTCAACACCTCCACCACATCCACCTGACTGAGAAGCTGAGCCTGCTGGGCCTGAACACCTCCCCCACCACATGGATCCTGGACTTCCTGACTAGGAGACATCAGTTAATCAGGATCAGGAACAGCATCTCCAGCACCACCACACTGAACACTGGGGCTCCACCGGGCTGCGAGCTCAGCCCACTGCTGTTCACTTTGCTGACTCACGACCCACATCATCAAGTTCACCGGTGACACGACCGTGGTGGGTCTCATCATCAAGAACGATGAGTCAGCATACAGAGTGGAGGTGAAACAGCTAACTACCTGGTTTAGGGCCAACAACCTGTCTCTGAACGCTGACAGAACTAAAGAGATGGTCGTTGACTTCAGGAGACGTTTCTCCACTGAACATCGACGAATCCTCTTTGTAGATCATCAAGAGAACCAAATTCCTTGGTGTTCATCTGGCAGAGAACTTCACCTGGTTACTCAACACAAACATCATCAGTAATAAAGCCCAGCAGTGTCTTTACTTCCTATGAAGCATGGAGAGCATCCTGAGCAACTGTCTGGTTTGGGAACTGCACCGTCTCTGATCACTAAACCCTGCAGTGGATTGTGAGGAAGCTGAGAAGATCATCAGAGTCTCTCTTCCCTTTATCATGGACATTTACACCACACACTGCATGCACAACACTGGCAGCATTTTGATTGAACCCACACACCCCTCACACACTCTTAATCTCACACACACTCTTCACCACACACCCTTCACCCCACACACCTCTCACACACACACTCTTCACACCACACACCCCTCATACACAGTCTTCACCCAACACACCCCTCACACACACTTATTACCCCACAGACCCCTCACACACTCCTCATCCCACACACCCCCACACACACTCTTCACCCCACACACCCCTCACACACACTCATCACCCCACACACCTCTCACACACACTTTTTACCCCAACACACCCCTCACACACTCTTTACCCCACACACCCCTCACACACACTCTTCACCCCACACACCCCTCACACACACTTTTCATTCCACACACACACTCTTCACCCCACACACTCATCACCCCACACACACACCTTTCACCCAAACACACCCCTCTCACACCTTCATCACCCACACACCCCTCACACACACTCCACACACCACACCCCCCCTTACACACACTCATCTCCCCACACACCCCTCACACATACTCTTCACCCCACACACACTCTTCACCCCTCCCACACATAGCATTTACATACACTCTTCACCCCACACACACACTCTTCACCCCACACATACCATTTACACACACTCTTCACCCCACACACACTTCACACACACACTTTTTACCCCAACACACCCCTCACACACTCTTTACCCCACACACCCCTCACACACACTCTTCACCCCACACACCCCTCACACACACTTTTCATTCCACACACACACTCTTCACCCTACACACCCCTCACACACTCATCACCCCACACACACGCACCTTTCACCCAAACACACCCCTCATACACACTATTCACCCCACACACACCCCTTACACACACTCATCACCCCACACACCTCTCACACTCTCTTCACCTCACACACCCCTCACACACGCTTAACTCCTCACACACACCCCTCACACACACTCTTCACCCTGACACACCCCTCACACACACTTAACCACTCGAACACCTTAAACACTTAGCTACCACATCCCTTGTGTACTGCGTCAGTTATATATGGTTGAAATGTCAGTAAAATCTTCTTTACTTGACTTCAGATCTCAGGGCAGACCTTGACTTTTCTTGATATTATTTGATCATTGTAGACAAATACTGTATATCTGAAGACGTTCAGTTCTATAATACACTTCAATACAATCACAGTTCTGCTGAACACAACACTGACAATCCCACATGACTACAGGAATATCTAGGGACAAATCTGTGTGGACTCGAATCCAAAGTGACTTATTTGGCATTTCATTACCCTACAAACTAATTGAACTGTTTGTGAACAAAGTGAGCAGTTAAAACACACAACAGTGAGATGTTAGTGTAGACACACATGAGTGTACGAGTAAACCACATTTTCCATTTGATCATAACATCTATAACGATGTAGGCAGATCAGAATACCACATGATTGTGTTACATCCCTTTTCTTTTAAATACAACCAATCACATGTCATATTCTGAGCATGCTCAGTACAGACCGCCTGTAGTATGAATATAAAATCAAACCGTGCTTCAAGTGCATTCACATTCTGTTAATAAATGAGATACAAACACTGTAGAATTGATAAGAAATGAACAATGAGCAGTTTCTGGATTTTACTTTTCATCTTCAGCACCATGTGTAAGTAATATGAGCAAATTATTACAATTATTGTTGTTTATATTTATAATAATATCTGAATTACATTCATTAACTAATTAGAGTGTTTGTTGTTCTAGATACAGTCCATCCTGGTAGACACTGGGTTACTGCACAATCTCTAACAAAGCCACCAGTTTATCAGCTTGATAAAGAGCTCAGTGTGAATATCGGAGACTTGGCGACTCTACGGTGTTGTGTTTCTGAAAAAGTATATATAATTACATGGTTTAAGCAACCAAACAGAGAAAAACCTCAGATTGTAGTCACAGTGTATAAAAGTGTTGGAGAAACTTTTCACACTGGATTCCAAAAGTCTCGTTTTCGAATAGAAAAATCTTCAAACTGCTTCAATATGACTATTTTAAACACCACTCAGTCTGACGAAGCCATGTACTACTGTGCAGTGTGGACATCCATCACTGTGTTTGGAGATGGAACTTATTTACAAATTAAAGGTAGGATTCTGAGTTGATTCTGAATGTTTAAGCTCCTGGTTTAATGTAGTGATATTTTCCTGATGACTGTTAACATGTTCAACCTGGAAGATAAATAATAGTGAAGTAGTGAAATGTTAACTGTGTTTTCTTCAACAACACTGAGTTACAGACTTTTACTAAGTGAATCCTGATCAATGTTTATAGGTGATCATGTTACTATTGCATCAGAAACATCTAAAGCAGCTCTGTGTGATAATTCAGTGGTGCGTGAACCAACACCGCATGGAAACAACACTAACACCAACACACAACACAACACAGGTGAGATGTCAGTGTTTTGTACTAATCTAAATATAATGTGGTGAAATAACAGAATCAGAAATGATCAGATCTCTACATCGGACAGTGATCGGTTTGGGATCGGCTTTGGGTTTGTGCGCACTTCTGATTTTCTGTGTCACTTGTTTCATACTGAGGAGAAGAAAACTTGAAACCTCTAGATGTGAGTTTTTTTTGTCATCACATAAATTAAAAATACAGTTTAGAAATACAGTAAAGTTTAATTCTTTTAAAACTACTAATTAGTGTATTTCTATATTAATAGCTAACAATGCTGTAGAAGATTCTCCAGGAACGATGCAGGTAAAAAAAAAATTTCCCTTACAGTGTTATTACTCATTTTAATATTATTATTATTATTATTATTATTATTATTATTATTATTATTCAGGAATCTGAAGCTGAAACACTGAATTATGCGGCTTTGCAATTCTCCAAGAGGAAAACCAAAGCTGAAAACAGAAAACCCGTCTCATCAGATGAGTGTGTGTACACTGATGTGAAGAAATCTGTAAGATAACATAAATGTCTCATGGTCAAACACATGGTACTATTACACAAAGATAACCTTTTAGCAAAAAAAATATCTCGACTAGAGTAAAATATAATCCTTAATTATCATTACGAGTTAGAAATCTACATTAATGTCAAATCTTGAAATTTTCACAATGATTTCTTTCAAATGTCCTGATCTTACATTTCACCAGCAGTAAATCCAAGAAAAAAATAAAATGTATGATTTTTTATATGTTGCTGTTTAATTTTTGTGTTTTATTTCATACAGATTTTGTATCTCATTTTTTTTTACAATAAATGTAAAGAGCAATTACAGTAAAAATGTGTATATGCTTTTTTGTACATTAGTTCAAATAATAATAATAATAATAATAATAATAATAATAATAATAATAACAATAAATTATCCATTACTGGTGTGTGTTTAAAAAGTTGTGAGTTGGTCTTAAATATACTTTAATTATTTAATAATTTAATACTTTATTTATACGACAGAGACGCACACATTCAGTGAATAGAGATTTTCACACCGCAACATACATCCTTTATTCAGTTATTGGTCTTTTTTGTTGATTTGCCACTATGAGTGATCATGCAAATAATGTTGACCACCTGATTTTTAAAAACATACAATTCCAAGTGAGATTATCTAATAAAATATTATAACTAAAAATACTCCAGTAAACATCGCCGTGATAGACTGCACCATCACCTCATATAACACATGCACTTAAAGGTATTTGTACATCCTGTTTGTTGCAGCTAAACCATTTTGCCCAAGTACGTGTTACCACTTTGCTGCGCTTATACAGGAAGACTAACAAGAGCAAAGGTTCATCAGACAAATTCTGACCACAACTGACACCCAGCAACAGCTTTGTCCTGCAAAAACTTTTGTGAACTGCATTCAGCATCTCCAGTATAACTCTAATGCTAACTTTCACTTATGTCTTAAGAGTCGACTTATTGATTTCAACAAGAAACTATTAGCATAAATTCTCCTAGCAGATTTTCTCGGCTAGATCATTTACTGTGTGCTCAGTGCCCTGACCTTCATCACTATTTTGGTTAATTTTGATGCTCTAGTCTTTATAAAATTCACATTTTTTCAACATAAATACACAAGATTTATTTCAGTAGTCAGTGAGACATGGGGTCTGAACCTGGATAATCCTCATATATATGATTTAGAATTTATTTAACTGCCTTTATTTATATTTGTCTTTAAATAATGGCCTATTTCAGCTGCTGCTTCACTGACTCGTTGATTCAGTGTCTGACTCACTCATCCACCAAAGGTCACACTGTATTAGTTATTCTGTGATTAACAGGGCTGTCAAGTGTCATGCATTGAGTGTGACAGTCACTCATTTGGGTCTTTTATCACACTCTCCCACCACACACTGTATTTGTCACACAGAAAAACATACTATTTATCATATATTTAATATGCCGCAGCACCCAAAATGTATCTGTCCGCACCGCTGTCTCTATGGAACCGGGCAGGAATCAAGCGCGTCTCCCCTGGAGTTCTTAGTCGAGCATGACACTGATCAGAAAATAGTACTATTGTATCGGGGTAAGATTTAACGCAACAACCAATGAAAAAAAGCAGATCCTGGAATTGTTCACCATCATCCTCGTTCACCCACAGAGCAAACCACTGGAGCTGCGAGCATCACTTTGAGCACAGAGTAAGTCATATAACATATTGTCACAATTAACACAGTAACATATGTCACTCTTGCCTATAGAGCCCTGGAGACATATAAACTCGAAACATGTTATCAAAGAAATAAATAATAAAATACAGACACAGACACCTCTAGCTTTAGGCATTTAAATTACAATTATTATTTTACTGTGAACATCCTCGTTATTTTATTATTATTTTCAAATCTAAAGCTGAAAAAAACGAATTATAATTTAATAAATACCGCTATCAGCCGCTAGGTGGCAGTAAAATCTCACAAATCAAGCTCTGTAATGTAGGTGTAGAAATAATTGTTGCATTAAATTCCTGAGGAAATGTTGCAGTATTTATAGTAATTTATAAACATAAATCTATATTATTTTTTATAAAATTAAATCGTGTCAAAGAAGTCTACAGTGTCCTGCCTCAATGTCTATCGTCCCATGATGAAGTGCTTCGAGAAGCTTGTCATGAGGACATTAAGACCCAAGTCTTACCTTCACCGGATGCCTGCAGTTTACAAACCGCTCCACAGACGATGCCAGTGACACGACCCTTCATCTGGCCCTCATCCACCTGGACAATAAAGACACATATGTACGAATGCTGTACATTGACTTCAGTTCAGCATTCAACACAATCATCCCTCATCCACCTGACTGAGAAGCTGAGCCTGCTGGGCCTGAACACCTCCCCCACCACATGGGTCTTGGACTTCCTCACTAGGAGACATCAGTTAATCAGGATCAGGAACAGCATCTCCAGCACCACCACACTGAACACTGGGGCTCCACAGGGCTGCGAGCTCAGCCCACTGCTGTTCACTTTGCTGACTCACGACCCACATCATCAAGTTCACCGGTGACACGACCGTGGTGGGTCTCATCATCAAGAACGATGAGTCAGCATACAGAGTGGAGGTGAAACAGCTAACTATCTGGTTTAGGGCCAACAACCTGTCTCTGAATGCTGACATAACTAAAGAGATGGTCGTTGACTTCAGGAGACGTTTCTCCACTGAACATCGACTAATCCTCTTTGAAGATCATCAAGAGAACCAAATTCCTTGGTGTTCATCTGGCAGAGAACTTCACCTGGTTACTCAACACAAACTCCATCAGTAATAAAGCCCAGCAGTGTCTCTACTTCCTATGAAGCATGGAGAGCATCCTGAGCAACTGTCTGGTTTGGGAACTGCACCGTCTCTGATCACTAAACCCTGCAGTGGATTGTGAGGACAGCTGAGAAGATCATCAGAGTCTCTCTTCCCTTTATCATGGACATTTACACCACACACTGCATGCACAACACTGGCAGCATTTTGAATGAACCCACACACCCCTCACAAACTCTTTTCACCTCACACACCCCACACACACTCTTCACCCCACATACCCCTCACACACTCTCTTCTCCCCACACACCCCTCACACACACTCTTCACCCCACACACCCTTCACACAGACTCTTTACCCCACACACCCCTCACACACACTCTTCACCCCACACCCCTCACACACATACTTCACCCCACACACCCTTCACACACACTCTTCACCCCACACTCACCTTACACACACTTTTTACCCCACACACCTCTCAAACACACTCTTCACTCCACACACCACTCACACACACTCTTCACCCCACACACGCCCCTCTCACACTCTTCACTCCACACACCCCTCACACACACTCTTCACCCCACACACCCCTCACACACACTCTTCACCCCTCACACACACTTTTCACCCCACACACCCCTCACACACACTTTTCACCCCACACACTCTTCACCCCACACACTCTTCACCCCACACACCCTTCACACACATTCTTCACCACACACACTCCTTACACACACTCATCACCCCACACACTCCCTACACACACTCATCACCCCACACATACCCCTTACACACACTCTTTACCTCACACAACCTTCACACACTCTCTTCACCTCACACACCCCTCACACCCACTCTTCACCCCACACACACACTCTTCACCCCACACACCTCTCACACACACTCTTCACCCCACACACCCCTCACACACATTTTTCATCCCACACACCCTTCACACACACTCTTCACCCCACACACCCCTCACACACATTTTTCATCCCACACACCCTTCACACACACTCTTCACCCCACACACACCCCTCACACACACTCTTCACCCCTCACACACACTGTTCACCCCACACACCCCTCACACACACTCTTCACCCCTCACACACACTCTTCACCCCACACACACACTCTTCACCCCACACACCCCTCACACACATTTTTCATCCCACACACCCTTCACACACACTCTTCACCCCACACACCCCTCACACACATTTTTCATCCCACACACCCTTCACACACACTCTTCACCCCACACACACCCCTCACACACACTCTTCACCCCTCACACACACTGTTCACCCCACACACCCCTCACACCCACTCTTCACCCCTCACACCCACTCTTCACCCCACACACACACTCTTCACCCCACACACCTCTCACACACACTCTTCACCCCACACACCCCTCACACACATTTTTCATTCCACACACCCTTCACACACACTCTTCACCCCACACACCCCTCACACACATTTTTCATCCCACACACCCTTCACACACACTCTTCACCCCACACACACCCCTCACACACACTCTTCACCCCTCACACACACTGTTCACCCCACACACCCCTCACACACACTCTTCACCCCTCACACACACTCTTCACCCCACACACACACTCTTCACCCCACACACCCCTCACACACATTTTTCATCCCACACACCCTTCACACACACTCTTCACCCCACACACACCCCTCACACACACTCTTCACCCCTCACACACACTGTTCACCCCACACACCCCTCACACACACTCTTCACCCCTCACACACACTCTTCACCCCACACACACACTCTTCACCCCACACACCTCTCACACACTTCACCCCACACACCCCTCACACACATTTTTCATCCCACACACCATTCACACACTCTTCACCCCACACACCCCACACACACTCATTACCCCACGCACCTCTCACACACGATCTTCACCCCACACACCCCTCACACACACTCTTCACCCCACACACACACTCTTCACCTCACACACCTCTCACACACACTCTTCACCCCACACATCCCTCACACACACTCATCACCCCACGCACCTCTCACACATGCTCTTCACCCCACACACCCTCACACACACTCTTCACCCCTCACACAAACTCTTCCCCCCACACACCTCTCACACACACTCTTCACCCCACACACCCCTCACACCCATTTTTCATCCCACACACACGCATCACCCCACACACCTCTCACACACTCTTCACCCTGACACACCCCTCACACACACTTAACCACTCAAACACCTTAACCACTGAGCTACCACATCCCTTGTGTACTGCGTCAGCTATATATGGTTGAAATGACAGTAAAAGCTTCTTTACCTGACTTCAGATCTCAGGGCAGACCTTGACTTTCCTTGCTATTATTTGATCTTTGTAGACAAATACTGTATATCTGAAGACATTCAGTTCTATAATACACTTCAATACAATCACAGTTCTGCTGAACACAACACTGATAATCCCACATGACTACAGGAATATCTAGGGACAGATCTGTGTGGACTCGAATCTAAAGTGACTTATTTGGGATTTCTTTACACTACAAACAAATTGAATTTGTGAGCAGTTAAAACACACAACAGTGAGATGTTAATGTAGACACACGTGAGTGTATGAGTAAACCACATTTTCCATTCTGTCATAACATCTATAACATACTGTACATCTCTGTACAACAACACAACACAAAAATGGAAAAATGTGGTGTAGATGTAGGCAGGTCAGAATACCACATGATTGTGTTACATCCCTTTTCTTTTAAATACAACCAATCACGTCATATTCTGAGCGTGCTCAGTACAGACCGCCTGTAGTATGAATATAAAATCAAACCGTGCTTCAAGTGCATTCACATTCTGTTAATAAATGAGATACAAACACTGTAGAATTGATAAGAAATGAACAATGAGCAGTTTCTGGATTTTACTTTTCATCTTCAGCACCATGTGTAAGTAATATGAGAAAATTACAATTATTGTTGTTTATATTTATAATAATATCTGAATTACATTCATTAACTAATCAGAGTGTTTGTTGTTCTAGACACAGTCCATCCTGGTAGACACTGGGTTACTGCACAATCTCTAACAAATTCACAAGTTCATCAACCTGATAAAGAGCTCAGTGTTAATATCGGAGACTCGGCGACTCTACAGTGTTGTGTTTCTGAAAAAGTATATATAATTACATGGTTTAAGCAACCAAACAGAGAAAAACCTCAGATTGTAGTCACAGTGTATAAGACTGCTGGAGAAACTTTTCACACTGGATTCCAAAAGTCTCGTTTTCGAATAGAAAGATCTTCAAACTGCTTCAATATTATAATTTTAAACACCATTCAGTCTGATGAAGCCATGTACTACTGTGCAGTGACGATACCCGACATTGTGTTTGGAGATGGAACTTATTTACAAATTAAAGGTAGGATTCTGAGTTGATTCTGAATGTTTAAGCTCCTGGTTTAATGTAGTGATATTTTCCTGATGACTGTTAACATGTTCAACCTGGAAGATAAATAATAGTGAAGTAGTGAAATGTTAACTGTGTTTTCTTCAACAACACTGAGTTACAGACTTTTACTAAGTGAATCCTGATCAATGTTTATAGGTGATCATGTTACTATTGCATCAGAATCAGAAATGATCAGATCTCTACATCGGACAGTGATCGGTTTGGGATCGGCTTTGGGTTTGTGCGCACTTCTGATTTTCTCTCTCACTTATTTCATACTGAGGAGAAGAAAACCTAAAATCTCTAGATGTGAGTTTTTTTGTCATCACATAAAGTAAAAATACAGTTTAGAAATACAGTAAAGTTTAAAGTTCTTTTAAAACTACTAATTAGTGTATTTTTATATTAATAGCTAACACTGCTGTAGAAGATTCTCCAGGAACGATGCAGGTAAAAAAAAATTCCCTTACAGTGTTATTACTCATTTAATTATTATTATTATTATTATTATTATTATTATTATTATTATTATTATTATTATTATTATTCAGGAATCTGAAGCTGAATCACTGAATTATGCGGCTTTGCAATTCTCAAAGAGGAAAACCAAAGCTGAAAACAGAAAACCCGTCTCATCAGATGAGTGTGTGTACACTGATGTGAAATACTCTGTAAGATAACATAAATGTCTCATGGTCAAACACATGGTACTATTACACAAAGATAACCTTTTAGCAAAGAAAAATATCTCGACTAGAGTAAAATATAATCCTTAATTATCATTACGAGTTAGAAATCTACATTAATGTCAAGTCTTGAAATTTTCACAATGATTTCTTTCAATTGTCCTGATCTTACATTTCACCAGCAATAAATCCAAGAAAAAAAATAAAATGTATGATTTTTTATATGTTGCTGTTTAATTTTTGTGTTTTATTTCATACAGATTTTGTATCTCATTTTTTTACAATAAATGTAAAGAGCAATTACAGTAAAACTGTGTATATGCTTTTTTGTACATTAGTTCAAATAATAATAATAATAATAATAATAACAATAAATTATCCATTACTGGTGTGTGTTTAAAAAGTTGTGAGTTGGTCTTAAATATACTTTAAGTTAGCGACAGAGACGCACACATTCAGTGAATAGAGATTTTCACACCGCAACATACATCCTTTATTCAGTTATTGGTCTTTTTTGTTGATTTGTCACTATGAGTGATCATGCAAATAATGTTGACCACCTGATTTTTAAAAACATATAATTCCATGTGAGATTATCTAATAAAATATTATAACTAAAAATACTCGAGTAAACATCGCCGTGATAGACTGCACCATCACCTCATATAACACGTGCACTTAAAGGTATTTGTACATCCTGTTTGTTGCAGCTAAACCATTTTGCCCAAGTACGTGTTACCACTTTGCTGCGCTTATACAGGAAGACTAACAAGAGCAAAGGTTCATCAGACAAATTCTGACCACAACTGACACCCAGCAACAGCTTTGTCCAGCAAAAACTTTTGTGAACTGCATTCAGCATCTCCAGTATAACTCTAATGCTAACTTTCACTTATGTCTTAAGAGTCGATTTATTGATTTCAACAAGAAACTATTAGCATAAATTCTCCTAGCAGATTTTCTCGGCTAGATCATTTACTGTGTGCTCAGTGCCCTGACCTTCATCACTATTTTGGTTAATTTTGATGCTCTAGTCTTTATAAAATTCACATTTTTTCAACATAAATACACAAGATTTATTTCAGCAGTCAATGAGACATGAGGCCTGAACCTGGATAATTCTCATGTATATGATTTAGAATTTATTTAACTGCCTTTATTTATATTTGTCTTTAAATAATGGCCTATTTCAGCTGCTGCTTCATTGACTCGTTGATTCAGTGTCTGACTCACTCATCCAACAAAGGTCACACTGTATTTGTTATTCTGTGATTAACAGGGCTGTCAAGTGTCATGCATTGAGTGTGACATTCACTCATTTGGGTCTTTTATCACACTCTCCCACCACACACTGTAGTTCTCACACAGAAAAACATACTATTTATCATATATTTAATATGCCGCAGCACCCAAAATGTATCTGTCCGCACCGCTGTCTCTATGGAACCAGGCAGGAATCAAGCGCGTCTCCCCTGGAGTTCTTAGTCGAGCATGACACTGATCAGAAAATAGTACTATTGTATCGGGGTAAGATTTAACGCAACAACCAATGAAAAAAAGCAGATCCTGGAATTGTTCACCATCATCCTCGTTCACCCACAGAGCAAACCACTGGAGCTGCGAGCATCACTTTGAGCACAGAGTAAGTCATATAACATATTGTCACAATTAACACAGTAACATATGTCACTCTTGCCTGTAGAGCCCTGGAGACATATAAACTCGAAACATGTTATCAAAGAAATAAATAATAAAATACAGACACAGACACCTCTAGCTTTAGGCATTTAAATTACAATGATTATTTTACTGTGAACATCCTCGTTATTTTATTATTATTTTCAAATCTAAAGCTGAAAAAAACAAATTATAATTTAATAAATACCGCTATCATCCGATAGGTGGCAGTACAATGTCACCTATCAAACTCTGTAATGTAGGTGTAGAAATACTTAAGTTGCATTAAATTCCTGAGGAAATGTTGCAGTATTTATAGTAATTTATAAACATAAATCTATATTATATTTTATAAAATTAAATCGTGTCAAAGAAGTCTACAGTGTCCTGCCTCAATGTCTATCGTCCCATGATAAAGTGCTTCGAGAAGTTTGTCATGAGGACATCAAGACACAGCTCTTAACTTCACTGGATGCCTGCAGTTTACAAACCGCTCCACAGACGATGCCAGTGACACGACCCTTCATCTGGCCCTCATCCACCTGGACAATAAAGACACATATGTACGAATGCTGTACATTGACTTCAGTTCAGCATTCAACACAATCATCCCTCATCCACCTGACTGAGAAGCTGACTGAACACCTCCACCACATCCACCTGACTGAGAAGCTGAGCCTGCTGGGCCTGAACACCTCCCCCACCACATGGGTCTTGGACTTCCTGACTAGGAGACATCAGTTAATCAGGATCAGGAACAGCATCTCCAGCACCACCACACTGAACACTGGGGCTCCACAGGGCTGCGAGCTCAGCCCACTGCTGTTCACTTTGCTGACTCACGACCCACATCATCAAGTTCACCGGTGACACGACCGTGGTGGGTCTCATCATCAAGAACGATGAGTCAGCATACAGAGAGGAGGAGAAACAGCTAACTACCTGGTTTAGGGCCAACAACCTATACTACCAACAACCAATATTATATTTTATAAAATTAAATTGTGTCAAAGAAGTCTACAGTGTCCTGCCTCAATGTCTATCGTCCCATGATGAAGTGCTTTGAGAAGCTTGTCATGAGGACATCAACACACAGCTCTTAACTTCACTGGATGCCTGCAGTGAAACTATTAACTATCTGGTTTAGGGCCAACAACCTGTCTCTGAACGCTGACAGAACTAAAGAGATTGTTGTTGACTTCAGGAGACGTTTCTCCACTGAACATCGACGAATCCTCTTTGTAGATCATCAAGAGAACCAAATTCCTTGGTGTTCATCTGGCAGAGAACTTCACCTGGTTACTCAACACAAACTCCATCAGTAATAAAGCCCAGCAGTGTCTCTACTTCCTATGAAGCATGGAGAGCATCCTGAGCAACTGTCTGGTTTGGGAACTGCACCGTCTCTGATCACTAAACCCTGCAGTGGATTGTGAGGACAGCTGAGAAGATCATCAGAGTCTCTCTTCCCTTTATCATGGACATTTACACCACACACTGCATCCACAACACTGGCAGCATTTTGAATTAACCCACACACCCCTCACACACTCTATTCACCTCACACACCCGTCACACACACTCTTAATCTCACACACACTCTTCACCACACACCCCTCACACACACTCTTAATCTCACACACACTCTTCACCACACACCCTTCACACACACTTTTCACCACACACGCTCCTCACACACACTCTTCACCTCACACACCCTTTACACACATTCTTCACCCCACACACCCCTCACACACACTCTTCACCCCCACACACCTCTCACACACACTCTTCACCCGACACGCACCCCTCACACACACTCTTCACCCCACACATCCCTTACACACACTTGTCACCACACACACCCCTCACACACACTCCTCACCTCACACCCGCTCACACACACGTTTCACCCCACACCTCTCACACACAATCTTCACCCGACACACCACTAACACACACTCTTCGCCCCACACACTCCTCACACAAACACTTCACCCCACACACACCCCTCACACACAATATTCACCCCACACCACCTCTATACCCCCCCACAAACCCCCCACACACAATCTTCACCCCACACTCCCCTTATGCACACTCTTCCCCACACACACCCCTCACACACTCTTCACAAACACTCCTCACCCCACACACCCCTCACACACACTCTTGACTCCACACACCCCTCACACAGTCTTCACCCCACACACACCCCTCACACACACTCTTCACCCCACACACCCCTCACACACACACACTCTTTACCCCACACACACCCCTCACACACTCTTCACAAACACTCCTCACCCCACACACCCCTTACATACACTCTTGACTCCACACACACCCCTCACACACTCTTCACCCCACACACACCCCTCACAAACACTCTTCACCCCACATACACACTCTTCACCACACACCCCTTACACACACTCTTCACCCCACACACCCCTCACACACACACTTTTCACCCCACACACCCCTCACACACACCCCTCACACACTCTTTACCCCACACACACCCCTCATACACACTCATCACCCCACACACCCCTCAAACACACTCTTCACCCTCCTGCCACCTGAAAAAAGGTACCATAGTATTCGACCACTCACAACCAGACTGTGCAACATTTTCTTCCCTCAAGCAACCGACTCCCCAACAAACAGAACTGAACTACCCCCCCACACTCTTCACCCCATACACCCCTCATACGTTATGTTCACCCCATACACCCCTCACACACACACTCTTCACTCCACACACCCCTCACACACCCCTTACACACACTCTTTACTCCACACACACCCCTCACACACTCTTCACCCCACACACACCCCTCATACACACTCTTCACCCCACACACCCCTCACACACACTCATCACCCCATACACCCCTTACACACTCTTCACCCCACACACCCCTCACACTCACTCTTCACCCCACACACCCCTCACACACTTTTCACCCCATACACCCCTCACACACACTCTTAACCCCACACACTCCTCACACACACTCTTCACCCCACACACAGTCTTCACCCCACACACCCCTCACACACACTCATCACCCCACACACACCCCACACACACTCTTCACCCCACACACCCCTCACACACCCTTTTTACCCAACACACCCCTCACACACACACTCTTCACCCCACACCCCTCACACACACTTTTCACCCCACACACCCCTCACACACACCCCTCACAAACATGTATATTTTGTGTATTTGTCTTGTAGTGTTTTGTATTGTCTGTTTGCACTGTCTTCTGTCTCACACTGTTTTCACTAGGTTGCACATGTTGCACTTTATGTGGCCATGTTTTGTTTTGTGTAGCTTTATGTCCTTTTAGGTAGCATCATGGTCTTTGTCTCATTTCACTGTGTACTGTTTCAGCTATATATGGTTGAAATGACAGTAAAATCTTCTTTACCTGACTTTATATCTCAGGGCAGACCTTGACTTTTCTTGCTATTATTTGATCATTGTATAGAAATACTGTATATCTGAAGACGTTCAGTTCTATCATACAATTCAGTACAATCACAGTTCTGCTGAACACAACACTGACAATCCCACATGACTACAGGAATATCTAGGGACAAATCTGTGTGGACTCGAATCCAAAGTGACTTATTTGGCATTTCTTTACACTACAAACAAGTTGAATTGTCTAGTGAGCAGTTAAAACACACAACAGTGAGATGTTAGTGTAGACACACGTGTGTGTACGAGTAAACCACATTTTCCATTCTGTCATAACATCTATAACATACATCTCTGTACAACAACACAACACAACTATGGAAAAATGTGGTGTAGATGTAGGCGGGTCAGAATACCACATGATTGTGTTACATGCCCTTTTCTTTTAAATACAACCAATCACATGTCATATTCTGAGCATGCTCAGTACAGACCGCCTGTAGTATGAATATAAAATCAAACTGTGCTTCAAGTTCATTCACATTCTGTTAATAAATGAGATACAAACATTAGAATTGATAAGAAATGAACAATGAGCAGTTTCTGGATTTTACTTTTCATCTTCAGCACCATGTGTAAGTAATATGAGCAAATTATTACAATTATTGTTGTTTATATTTATAATAATATCTGAATTACATTCATTAACTAATTAGAGTGTTTGTTGTTCTAGATACAGTCCATCCTGGTAGACACTGGGTTACTGCACAATCTCTAACAAAGTCACCAGTTTATCAGCCTGATAAAGAGCTCAGTGTGAATATCGGAGACTCGGCGACTCTACAGTGTTGTGTTTCTGAAAAAGTAGTTGGAATAATTACATGGTTTAAGCAACCAAAGAGAGAAAAACCTTGGATTGTAGTAAAAGTGTATAAAAGTGCTGGAAAAACTTTTCACACTGGATTCCAAGAGTCTCTTTTTCGAATAGAAAGATCTTCAAACTGCAGCAATATCACAATTTTAAGTGTCACTCAGTCTGATGAAGCCATGTACTACTGTGCAGTGTGGACACCTTACCTTGTGTTTCGCGATGGAACTTATTTACAAATTAAAGGTAGGATTCTGAGTTGATTCTGAATGTTTAAGCTCCTGGTTTAATGTAGTGATATTTTCCTGGTGACTGTTAACATGTTCAACCTGGAAGATAAATAATAGTGAAGTAGTGAAATGTTAACTGTGTTTTCTTCAACAACACTGAGTTACAGACTTTTACTAAGTGAATCCTGATCAATGTTTATAGGTGATCATGTTACTATTGCATCAGAAACATCTAAAGCAGCTCTGTGTGATAATTCAGTGGTGTGTGAACCAACACCGCATGGAAACAACACTAACACCAACACACAACACAACACAGGTGAGATGTCAGTGTTTTGTACTAATCTAAATATAATGTGGTGAAATAACAGAATCAGAAATGATCAGATCTCTACATCGGACAGTGATCGGTTTGGGATCGGCTTTGGGTTTGTGCGCACTTCTGATTTTCTGTCTCACTTGTTTCATACTGAGGAGAAGAAAACTTGAAACCTCTAGATGTGAGTTTTTTTGTCATCACATAAATTAAAAATACAGTTTAGAAATACAGTAAAGTTTAATTCTTTTAAAACTACTAATTAGTGTATTTTTATATTAATAGCTAACACTGCTGTAGAAGATTCTCCAGGAACAATGCAGGTAAAAAAAATTACCTTACAGTGTTATTACTCATTTAATTATTATTTTTATTATTATTATTATTATTATTATTATTATTATTATTATTATTCAGGAATCTGAAGCTGAAACACTGAATTATGCGGCTTTGCAATTCTCCAAGAGGAAAACCAAAGCTGAAAAAAGAAAACCCGTCTCATCAGATGAGTGTGTGTACACTGATGTGAAATACTCTGTAAGATAACATAAATGTCTCATGGTCAAACACATGGTACTATTACACAAAGATAACCTTTTAGCAAAGAAAAATCTCTCGACTAGAGTAAAATATAATCCTTAATTATCATTACGAGTTAGAAATCTACATTAATGTCAAGTCTTGAAATTTTCACAATGATTTCTTTCAAATGTCCTGATCTTACATTTCACCAGCAGTAAATCTAAGAAAAAAATAAAATGTATGATTCTTTAAATTTGCTGTATAGTTTTTGTGTTTTACTTCCTACAGATTTTGTATCTTATATATTTTTTTATAAAAGATGTAAAGTACAATTTCAGGAAAAATGTCTGTTTTTTTTGTACATTAGTTCAACTAAGAATAAAAATAAGAACAAGAATATCGAATAAGAATAAATGATCCATTACTGGTGTGTGTTTAATATAGTTGTGAGTTGGTCTTAAATATACTGTACTGTAAGTCAGCGACAGAGACGGACGAACACATTCAGTGAATAGAGATTTACTAATAACTAAAAATACTCCAGTAAACATCGCCGTGATAGACTGCACCATCACCTCATATAACACGTGCACTTAAAGGTATTTGTACATCCTGTTTGTTGCAGCTAACCATTTTGCCCAAGTACGTGTTACCACTTTGCTGCGCTTATACAGGAAGACTAACAAGAGCAAAGGTTCATCAGACAAATTCTGACCACAACTGACACCCAGCAACAGCTTTGTCCAGCAAAAACTTTTGTGAACTGCATTCAGCATCTCCAGTATAACTCTAATGCCAACTTTCACTTACGTCTTAAGAGTCGACTTATTGATTTCAACAAGAAACTATTAGCATAAATTCTCCTAGCAGATTTTCTCGGCTAGATCATTTACTGTGTGCTCAGTGCCCTGACCTTCATCACTATTTTGGTTAATTTTGCTGTTCTAGTCTTTATAAAATTCACTTTTTTTCAACATAAACACACAAGATTTATTTCAGTAGCCAATGAGACATGGGGTCTGAACCTGGATAATCCTCATGCATATGTTTGAGAATTTATTTAACTGCCTTTATTTATATTTGTCTTTAAATTATGGCCTATTTCAGCTGCTGCTTCATTGACTCGTTGATTCAGTGTCTGACTCACTCATCCACCAAAAGTCCCACTGTATTAGTTATTCTGTGATTAACAGGGCTGTCAAGTGTCACGCATTGAGTGTGACATTCACTCATTTGGGTATTTTCTCACGTTCTCCCACCACACTCTGTAGTTCTCACGCAGAAAAACGTTTTGACTATTTATCATATATTTAATATGTCGCAGCACCCAAAATGTATCTGTCCGCACCGCTGTCTCTATGGAACCAGGCAGGAATCAAGCGCGTCTCCCCTGGAGTTCTTAGTCGAGCATGACACTGATCAGAAAATAGTACTATTGTATCTGGGTAAGATTTAACGCAACAACCAATGAAAAAAAGTATAAAGGAATTGTTCAGCATCATCCTCGTTCACCCACAGAGAAAAGCACTGGAGCTGTGAGCATCACTTTGAGCACAGAGTAAGTCATGATCTCCTGTTTTAATGTTACAACAAATTCACAACATGTTTGACACAAACAATGACATTTTGACTGCTGTTAGAGACGTTTCCCAGATAATCATCATCAGTTTTTCATGAGTGTCTGTAACTTATGTTCACTGACAACACCTGCTCAGAACAATTAGTCTAGGCCAGTGGTTCTCAAACTGGGGGCCCTGAGATGGTGTCAGGGGGCCCTGGCTTTATGACATTTTATAAAATAATAAATTTATCATAAATTAAATCTCAGAAAAAATAAGGCTACTTGGGGTGGGGGGTTGGGGGTGGTGGACATATATGTCCATAAAATATGTCACTCTTGCCTGTAGAGCCCTGAAGATATATAACCTAGAGACATGTTATCAAAGAAATAAATAATAAAATACAGACACAGACACCTCTAGCTTTAGGCATTTAAATTAAAATGATAATTTTACTGTGAACATCCTCCGTTACTTTATTATTATTTTCAAATCTAAAGCTGAAACAACCGAATTATAATTTAATAAATACCGCTATCATCCGCTAGGTGGCAGTAAAATCTCACTAATCAAGCTCTGTAATGTAGGTGTAGAAATAATTCATTCATTCATTCATTCATTCATTCATTCATTCATTCATTCATTTTCTACTGCTTATCCGAACTACCTCGGGTCACGGGGAGCCTGTGCCTATCTCAGGCGTCATCGGGCATCAAGGCAGGATACACCCTGGACGGAGTGCCAACCCATCGCAGGGCACACGTAGAAATAATTGTTGCATTAAATTCCTGAGAAAATGTTGTAGTATTTATAGTAATTATAAATTACTATAATACCCCTTATACACACTCTTCACCCCACACACCTCTCACACACACTCTTCACCCCACACACCTCTCACACACACTCTTCACCCCACACACGCCTCATACACAGTCTTCACCCAACACACCCCTCACACACACTCATTACCCCACAGACCCCTCACACACTCCTCATATCACACACCCCTAACACACTCTTCACCTCACATACCCCTTACACACACTCTTCACCCCACACACTCTTCACCCACCACACACCTCACACCCACTCTTCACCCCACACACCCCTTACACACACTCGTCACCCCACACACCTCTCACACACACTCTTCACCTCACACACCCCAACACACACTCTTCACCCCACACACCTCTCACACACACTTTCCACCCCAACACACCTCTCTCACACACTTTTCACACCAACACACGCCTCTCACACCGTCATCACCCACACACCCCTCACACATACTCCACACACCACACTCCCCCTTACACACACTCATCTCCCCACACATACCATTTACATACACTCTTCACCCCACACACACACTCTTCACCCCATACATACCATTTACACACTCTTCACCCCACACCCCCCCACACACACTCTTCACCCCACACACCCCTCACACACACTTCACCCCTCACACACACTTTTCACCCCACACACCCCTCACACACACTCTTCACCCCAAACACCTCTTCACTCCTAACACACACTTCACTCCTCACACACACTCATCACCCCACACACCTCTCAGACACACTCTTCACCCCACACATACCCCTCACACATACTCTTCACCCCAACACACCCCTCACACACACTCTTCACCCTGACACACCCATCACACACACTTAACCACTCGAACACCTTAAACACTTAGCTACCACATCCCTTGTGTACTGCGTCAGTTATATATGGTTGAAATGTCAGTAAAAGCATCTTTACTTGACTTCATATCTCAGGGCAGACCTTGACTTATCTTGCTATTATTTGATCATTGTAGACAAATACTGTATATCTGAAGACGTTCAGTTCTATCATACACTTTAATACAATCACAGTTCTGCTGAACACAACACTGACAATCCCACATGACTACAGGAATATCTAGGGACAAATCTGTGTGGACTCTAATCCAAAGTGACTTATTTTGGCATTTCTTTACACTACAAACAAATTGAATTGTTTATTGAGCAGTTAAAACACACAACAGTGAGATGTTAGTGTAGACACACGTGAGTGTACGAGTAAACCACATTTTCCATTTGATCATAACATCTATAACGATGTAGGCAGATCAGAATACCACATGATTGTGTCTTTTAAATACAACCAATCACATGTCATATTCTGAGCATGCTCAGTACAGACCGCCTGTAGTATGAATATAAAATCAAACCGTGCTTCAAGTTCATTCACATTCTGTTAATAAATGAGATACAAACACTGTAGAATTGATAAGAAATGAACAATGAGCAGTTTCTGGATTTTACTTTTCATCTTCAGCACCATGTGTAAGTAATATGAGCAAATTATTACAATTATTGACTAATAATTGTTCACTAATCAGAGTGTTTGTTGTTCTAGACACAGTCCATCCTGGTACACACTGGGTTACTGCACAATCTCCAACAAATTCACAAGTTCATCAGCCTGATAAAGAGCTCAGTGTGAATATCGGAGACTCTGCGACTCTACGGTGTTGTGTGTCTGAAAATGTATATATAATTACATGGTATAAACAACCAAACAGAGAAAAACCTCAGATTGTAGTCACAGTGTATAAAAGCGATAGAGAAACTTTTCACAATGGATTCCAAAAGTCTCGTTTTCAAATAGAAAAATCTTCAAACTGTTTCAATATTATAATTTTAAACACCATTCAGTCTGATGAAGCCATGTACTACTGTGCAGTGAGGACATCCAACACTGAGTTTGGAGATGGAACTTATTTACAAATTAAAGGTAGGATTCTGAGTTGATTCTGAATGTTTAAGCTCCTGGTTTAATGTAGTGATGTTTTCCTGATGACTGTTAACATGTTCAACCTGGAAGATAAATAATAGTGAAGTAGTGAAATGTTAACTGTGTTTTCTTCAACAACACTGAGTTACAGACTTTTACTAAGTGAATCCTGATCAATGTTTATAGGTGATCATGTTACTATTGCATCAGAAACATCTAAAGCAGCTCTGTGTGATAATTCAGTGGTGTGTGAACCAACACTGCATGGAAACAACACTAACACCAACACACAACACAACACAGGTGAGATGTCAGTGTTTTGTACTAATCTAAATGTAATGTAGTGAAATAACAGAATCAGAAATGATCAGATCTCTACATCGGACAGTGATCGGTTTGGGATCGGCTTTGGGTTTGTGTGCACTTCTGATTTTCTGTCTCACTTGTTTCATACTGAGGAGAAGAAAACTTGAAACCTCAAGATGTGAGTTTTTTGTCATCACATAAATTAAAAATACAGTTTAGAAATACAGTAAAGTTTAATTCTTTTAAAACTACTAATTAGTGTATTTTTATATTAATAGCTAACACTGCTGTAGAAGATTCTCCAGGAACGATGCAGGTAAAAAAAAAATTACCTTACAGTGTTATTACTCATTTTATTATTATTATTATTATTATTATTATTATTATTATTATTATTATTATTCAGGAATCTGAAGCTGAATCACTGAATTATGCGGCTTTGCAATTCTCCAAGAGGAAAACCAAAGCTGAAAAAAGAAAACCCGTCTCATCAGATGAGTGTGTGTACTCTGATGTAACAGAAATAATTTATAGTCCATGGCAGAAAAATATGAAGGATTTTATCAAATAAAAATATCTTGAGTATATTATGTAAATTGGGTAAATTATTACACATGATTCTCTAACAGAAAAGTCTAGAAATAATCCTATATTTTGTTTATACTAATCTAATAATAAGTTATTATATTATATTAAATAATATATTTAAGTTGCATGAATTCTAGTTTATTTTTAAGCTTAGATGCAGTTCTTCTCTTCAGGATTTATTTCTGTGTTCATGCTAAATGAACTACTCATGTTTATTTATTTATTTTTTCTGGAACTGTTATTACTTTTCAGTGTCGATGTATTAACTTTTAGTGACAATGAACTTGTAAAAAAATCCAACTTGAGTGATTTTTTGTGTCCTCGTTTGTATGCTTAATTATTGTTAAAGACAAAATAAATGTAAAAAGCAATCCTGTTAAAAAACATGATCGTTATTTTTGTGACTTTTAACAATAACATTGTTTCTTAGTGTATTTTCTAAAAGGATGTGAGTCAACATTACTTTGTTTTATTCTCTCATCTCTAAAGACACTGAAGCTCGAGTGAAGCTAGTGACTGCAGTGAGGATGATTAAATCCAATAATATGTACATTTTGATGTAAAAATACAACAAAGGTAACTGATGTATTGATCTTAATACCGAGCTTGTAAAGATCTGGCTTCTAAACTCTTGTAAGGGTGTCATTAGTTTTTGTTTTTATTCGATATTGTTGGATAACTTTGTTTTCCGTAATGTGGAGACGTTGGTAGCGTTAAGTAAAACTTTTTCAGACATATTTTACTTGAACCGAAGTGAAACATCAAACAACAAATATCAACATTTTCAGATGTTAATCATTTATCATGCAGTCCACGATTTTCATCATTCATTCATCGAGTTACTAAACAGTAAGTAAACACTAAAACATACACAATTTTGACCATCAGATATAACAAATTTTATGGACCCAAATAAATATGCTTAGCTGGTGGCACCACTGGAATTAGTCGTTAAATGAAAAAAGAAAAAGCAAATAAAAATGAGTATGAACCTAAATAAATAAAATTGACAGTTTCAAGATTTTTAAATTGCTGATTTCCTAATAATAAATTTTAAAGGGGTGGTAAAACACATTTTTTCGAAGGCTTGATTGTGTTTGTGGGGTGCACTGTTCGTTTTTTAAAAAATTGCATTATTTTTCATATATTTTACCTTTATTCTACATTGCTCTTTCCCTCCCTGTAAAACGGTCTGATGGTTTCCGGATTCTATGAAGCCAGTCCGTCAAAAATAGCAATGGGCTTAGATTGGTTAGCTGGCCCAGCGTGTTGTGATTCGCTAACCGCCTAGTGCACGTTTTTTGGAAACGTCACGCCCCTTACCTTTACCAGTAGTCTGTGCTTTGGTGGTATTAGAAACAATGGCGTCAATAAAACCATATCAATTTGAGCCCGAATCGGACCCAGAAAATTTTAGTGACGATGATCGAGCAGAACCTGTTCAAGAACGGCTGTTAAACGACGTTCCAGAATGTTATGTTTTTTTGTTGTTGTTGTCTCATACTTTTTAGATATGTTGTTATTTAATTGTACAAATTATAATAGCAAGGGGGCACGGTGGCTTAGTGGTTAGCACGTTCGCCTCACACCTCCAGGGTCGGGGTTCGATTCCCGCCTCCACCTTGTGTGTGTGGAGTTTGCATGTTCTCCCCGTGCCTCGGGGGTTTCCTCCGGGTACTCCGGTTTCCTCCCCCGGTCCAAAGACATGCATGGTAGGTTGATTGGCATCTCTGGAAAAATTGTCCCTAGTGTGTGATTGCGTGAGTGAATGAGAGTGTGTGTATGTGCCCTGCGATGGGTTGGCACTCCATCCAGGATGTATCCTGCCTTGATGCCCGATGACGCCTGAGATAGGCACAGGCTCCCCGTGACCCGAGGTAGTTCGGATAAGCGGTAGAAGATGAATGAATGAAAATTATAATAGCATCGCGGCAAGGACACTCCAGCCTACTAACTATACCACAAAAAGATCTAAAATCATTTAGTTCACTGACTGCGATTTGAAGAAATTCATCCATCACAAACCAATCTGTCTCCATACAAACATATCAGAGAAATACAGAAATGTCTGTGTCTGTGTCAGAGTGTCATGGACAGCTCTGACGATTCCCTGCCTGAACACCAGGGGGACGTTCTGGCTGGCTTTGTTTGTCTTCTACCATGTGATTTGGTTTTTATTTTGTGTTCACGTGTGTTAGCCTCGGCCCTTACCTTAATCCCTTCCCTGCCTCTGCACACCCGTTCCTTGTGTTCTAATACTTACTTTCCCTATTTATACCAGTTGTCTTTTACGTGTGTTTCTGTGTTTGAGTGTTTTTGGTTTGTTGACTTAGTGCCTGGTTTCTGTTTTGTTATTTCAGTTGCTTTGTCCTTCCCAGTGTTTTTCTTGTGTTTTATAAATATTTTTTTCTCCTTATTAAAACTCCCTTTTCATGTTATTCCTGCTTTTGGGTCTTTTAATCTCTGTGAAAACACCCCTGTCCCTGACACAGTGTTTGGACATGTGATAGTGTCCTAGCTGCTTGGAAGGACCTGGTCCTTAGAGTCAACTGGTAAGTGACGTCTCTAATCATGATATAGCTAACTCATTTAACATCGAACAGTGAATGACTTGGGATGACATTTCTATATATTTCGCAGACACTGCCTATAGGACCATGGGCAGCTTTATAGAGACCCAGTTCCCCTCCTGTCTCAGACCAGGCCATTGATGGTGGATGGTAGATTTCTGTGCTGAAAACAAACTTTTTTTTTGTCATTGATTAAACCAGACATGGGGGGCACGATGGCTTAGTGGTTAGCACGTTCACCTCACACCTCCAGGGTTGGGGGTACGAATTATAAATTACTATAATACCCCTTATACACACTCTTCACCCCACACACCTCTCACACACACTCTTCACCCCACACACCTCTCACACACACTCTTCACCCCACACACCCCTCACACACACTCTTCACCGCACACACCTCTCACACACACTCTTCACCCCACACACCCCTTACACACACTCATCACCCCACACACCCCAACACACACTCTTCACCCCACACACCTCTCACACACACTTTTCACCCCACACACCCCCACACACACTCTTCACCCCACACACCTCTCACACACACACTTTACCCCTCACACACACTTTTCAACCCACACACTCGTTACACACACTCTTCACCCCAAACACCTCTTCACTCCTCACACACTCTTCACTCCTCACACACTCATCACCCCACACACCTCTCACACACACTCTTCACCTCACACATACCCCTCACACATACTCTTCACCCCAACACACCCCTCACACACACTCTTCACCCTGACACACCCCTCACACACACTTAACCACTCGAACACCTTAAACACTTAGCTACCACATCCCTTGTGTACTGCGTCAGTTATATATGGTTGAAATGACAGTCAAATCTTCTTGACTTGACTTCAGATCTCCGGGCAGACCTTGACTTATCTTGCTATTATTTGATCATTGTAGACAAATACTGTATATCTGAAGACGTTCAGTTCTATAATACACTTTAATACAATCACAGTTCTGCTGAACACAACACTGACAATCCCACATGACTACAGGAATATCTAGGGACAAATCTGTGTGGACTCGAATCCAAAGTGACTTATTTTGGCATTTCTTTACACTACAAAAAAATTTAATTGTTTGTGAGCAAAGTGAGCAGTTAAAACACACAACAGTGAGATGTTAGTGTAGACACACGTGAGTGTACGAGTAAACCACATTTTCCATTTGATCATAACATCTATAACGATGTAGGCAGATCAGAATACCACATGATTGTGTTACATGCCCTTTTCTTTTAAATACAACCAATCACATGTCATATTCTGAGCATGCTCAGTACAGACCGCCTGTAGTATGAATATAAAATCAAACCGTGCTTCAAGTGCATTCACATTCTGTTAATAAATGAGATACAAACACTGTAGAATTAATAAGAAATGAACAATGAGCAGTTTCTGGATTTTACTTTTCATCTTCAGCACCATGTGTAAGTAATATGAGCAAATTATTACAATTATTGTTGTTTATATTTATAATAATATCTGAATTACATTCATTAACTAATTAGAGTGTTTGTTGTTCTAGACACAGTCCATCCTGGTAGACACTGGGTTACTGCACAATCTGTCACAAAGCCACCAGTTCATCAGCCTGATAAAGAGCTCAGTGTGAATATCAGAGACTCGGCGACTCTACGGTGTTGTGTTTCTGAAAATGTAGATAGAACAATTATATGGTTTAAGCAACCAAAGAGAGAAAAACCTCGGATTGTAGTCACAGTGTATAAAAGCGGTAGTGAAATTTTTCACACTGGATTCCAAAGGTCTCATTTTCGAATAGAAAGATCTTTAAACTGCTTCAATATGATAATTTTAAAAATCACTCAGTCTGATGAAGCCATGTACTACTGTGCAGTGACAAGACACAGCATTGTGTTTGGAGATGGAACTTATTTACAAATTAAAGGTAGGATTCTGAGTTGATTCTGAATGTTTAAGCTCCTGGTTTAATGTAGTGATATTTTCCTGGTGATTGTTAACATGTTCAACCTGGAAGATAAATAATAGTGAAGTAGTGAAATGTTAACTGTGTTTTCTTCAACAACACTGAGTTACAGACTTTTACTAAGTGAATCCTGATCAATGTTTATAGGTGATCATGTTACTATTGCATCAGAAACATCTAAAGCAGCTCTGGGTAATTATTCAGTGGTGTGTGAACCAACACTGCATGGAAACAACACTAACACCAACACACAACTCAACACAGGTGAGATGTCAGTGTTTTGTACTAATCTAAATATAATGTGGTGAAATAACAGAATCAGAAATGATCAGATCTCTACATCGGACAGTGATCGGTTTGGGATCGGCTTTGGGTTTGTGCGCACTTCTGATTTTCTGTCTCACTTATTTCATACTGAGGAGAAGAAAACCTAAAACCTCTAGATGTGAGTTTTTTTTGTCATCACATAAAGTAAAAATACAGTTTAGAAATACAGTAAAGTTTAATTCTTTTAAAACTACTAATTAGAGAATTTCTATATTAATAGCTAACACTGCTGTAGAAGATTCTCCAGGAACGATGAAGGTAAAAAAACAAGATTTCCTTACTGTGTTATTACTCATTTTATTATTATTATTATTATTATTATTATTATTATTATTATTATTATTATTATTATTATTATTATTATTCAGGAATCTGAAGCTGAATCACTGAATTATGCGGCTTTGCAATTCTCCAAGAGGAAAACCAAAGCTGAAAAAAGAAAACCCGTCTCATCAGATGAGTGTGTGTACACTGATGTGAAGAAATCTGTAAGATAACATAAATGTCTCATGGTCAAACACAAGGTACTATTACACAAAGATAACCTTTTAGCAAAGAAAAATCTCTCGACTAGAGTAAAATATAATCCTTAATTATCATTACGAGTTAGAAATCTACATTAATGTCAAGTCTTGAAATTTTCACAATGATTTCTTTCAAATGTCTTGATCTTACATTTCACCAGCAGTAAATCTAAGAAAAAAATAAAATGTATGATTCTTTATATGTTGCTGTATAATTTTTGTGTTTTACATCCTACAGATTTTGTATCTTATATATTTTTTATAAAAGATGTAAAGTACAATTTCAGGAAAAATGTCTATGTTTTTTTTGTACATTAGTTCAAATAAGAATGAAAATAAGAACAAGAATAAGAATAAATGATCCATTACTGGTGTGTGTTTAATATAGTTGTGAGTTGGTCTTAAATATACTGTAAGTCAGCGACAGATTCACATTCAGTGAATAGAGATTTACTAATAACTAAAAATACTCCAGTAAACATCGCCGTGATAGACTGCACCATCACCTCATATAACACGTGCACTTAAAGGTATTTGTACATCCTGTTTGTTGCAGCTAAACCATTTTGCCCAAGTACGTGTTACCACTTTGCTGCGCTTATACAGGAAGACTAACAAGAGCAAAGGTTCATCAGACAAATTCTGAACACAACTGACACCCAGCAACAGCTTTGTCCAGCAACAGCTTTTGTGAAGTGCATTCAGTATCTCCAGTATAACTCTAATGCTAACTTTCACTTACGTCTTAAGAGTCGACGTATTGATTTCAACAAGAAACTATTAGCATAAATTCTCCTAGCAGATTTTCTCGGCTAGATCATTTACTGTGTGCTCAGTGCCCTGACCTTCATCACTATTTTGGTTAATTTTGCTGTTCTAGTCTTTATAAAATTCACATTTTTTTTACCATAAACACAGAAGATTTATTTCAGTAGTCAATGAGACATGAGGCCTGAACCTGGTTTAATCTTCATGCATATGATTGAAAATTTATTTAACTGCCTTTATTTATATTTGTCTTTAAATAATGGCCTATTTCAGCTGCTGCTTCATTGACTCATTGATTCACCGATTCAGTATCTGACTCACTCATTCACCAAAGGTCACACTGTATTAGTTATTCTGTGATTAATGTTGCTATGCTAAACACCTAAATACTGAGATATAACCTAGAGACATGTTATCAAAGAAATAAATAATAAAATACAGACACAGACTCATCTAGCTTTAGGCATTTAAATTAAAATGATTATTTTACTGTGAACATCCTCCGTTGTTTTATTATTGTTTTTAAATTTAAAGCTGGGGGGCACGGTGGCTTAGTGGTTCGCCTCACACCTCCAGGGTCGGGGTTCGATTCCCGCCTCCACCTTGTGTATGTGGAGTTTGCATGTTCTCCCCGTGCCTCGGGGGTTTCCTCCGGGTACTCCGGTTTCCTCCCCCGGTCCAAAGACATGCATGGTAGGTTGATTGGCATCTCTGGAAAATTGTCCGTAGAGTGTGATTGCGTGAGTGAATGAATGAGAGTGTGTGTGTGCCCTGTGATGGGTTGGCACTCCGTCCAGGGTGTATCCTGCCTTGATGCCCGATGACGCCTGAGATAGGCACAGGCTCCCCGTGACCCGAGGTAGTTTGGATAAGTGGTAGAAAATGAATGAATGAATGATATTTAAAGCTGAAACAAACGAATTATAGTTTTAATAGATACCGCTATCACCCGCTAGGTGGCAGTAAAATCTCACCCATCAATCTCTGTTTGTAAAGTGTAGGTGTAGAAAGAATTAAGTTGCATTAAATTCCTGAGGAAATGTTGCAGTATTTATAGTAATTTATAAACATAAATCTATATTATATTTTATAAAATTAAATCGTGTCAAAGAAGTCTACAGTGTCCTGCCTCAATGTCTATCGTCCCATGATGAAGTGCTTTGAGAAGCTTGTCATGAGGACATAAAGACCCAAGTCTTACCTTTACTGGATGCCTGCAGTTTACAAACCGCTCCACAGACGATGCCAGTGACACGACCCTTCATCTGGCCCTCATCCACCTGGACAATAAAGACACTGCTGGGCCTGAACACCTCCCCCACCACATGGGTCCTGGACTTCCTGACTAGGAGACATCAGTTAATCAGGATCAGGAACAGCATCTCCAACACCACCACACTGAACACTGGGGCTCCACAGGGCTGCGAGCTCAGCCCACTGCTGTTCACTTTGCTGACTCACGACCCACATCATCAAGTTCACCGGTGACACGACCGTGGTGGGTCTCATCATCAAGAACGATGAGTCAGCATACAGAGAGGAGGTGAAACAGCTAACTACCTGGTTTAGGGCCAACAACCTGTCTCTGAACGCTGACATAACTAAAGAGATGGTCGTTGACTTCAGGAGACGTTTCTCCACTGAACATCGACGAATCCTCTTTGTAGATCATCAAGAGAACCAAATTCCTTGGTGTTCATCTGGCAGAGAACTTCACCTGGTTACTCAACACAAACTCCATCAGTAATAAAGCCCAGCAGTGTCTCTACTTCCTATGAAGCATGGAGAGCATCCTGAGCAACTGTCTGGTTTGGGAACTGCACCGTCTCTGATCACTAAACCCTGCAGTGGATTGTGAGGACAGCTGAGAAGATCATCAGAGTCTCTCTTCCCTTTATCATGGACATTTACACCACACACTGCATCCACAACACTGGCAGCATTTTGATTGAACCCACACACCCCTCACACACACTCTTAATCTCACACACACTCTTCACCACACACCCTTCACCCCACACACCTCTCACACACACTCTTCACCCCACACACCCCTCATACACAGTCTTCACCCAACACACCCCTCACACACACTTATTACCCCACAGACCCCTCACACACTCTCTTCACCCCACACACCCCTCACACACACTCTTTATCTCACACACACTCTTCACCACACACCCTTCACCCCACACACCTCTCACACACACTCTTCACCCCACACACCCCTCATACACAGTCTTCACCCAACACACCCCTCACACACACTTATTACCCCACAGACCCCTCACACACTCTCTTCACCCCACACACCCCTCACACACACTCTTTATCTCACACACACTCTTCACCACACACCCTTCACCCCACACACCTCTCACACACACTCTTCACCCCACACACCCCTCATACACAGTCTTCACCCAACACACCCCTCACACACACTTATTACCCCACAGACCCCTCACACACTCTCTTCACCCCACACACCCCTCACACACACTCTTTATCTCACACACACTCTTCACCACACACCCTTCACCCCACACACCTCTCACACACACTCTTCACCCCACACACCCCTCATACACAGTCTTCACCCAACACACCCCTCACACACACTTATTACCCCACAGACCCCTCACACACTCTCTTCACCCCACACACCCCTCACACACACTATTCACCCCACACACCCTTCACACAGACTCTTTACCCCACACACCCCTCACACACACTCTTCACCCCACACACCCCTCACACACACACTTCACCCCACACACCCCTCACACACACGCTTCACCCCACACACCCTTCACACACACTCTTCACCCCACACATACCCCTTACACTTATTCTTCACCCCAAACACCCTTCACACACACTCTTCACCCCACACTCACCCCTCACACACTCTTCAACCAACATACCACTCACACACACTCTTAACCCCACACACCCCTCACACACACTCTTCACCCCACACATACCCCTTAAACACACTCTTCAACCCACACACCTCTCTCACACACTGTTCACTCCACACAACCTTCACACACACACTCTTCACCCCTCACACACACTCATCACCCCACACACCCCCTCACACACACCCTTCAACCCACACACACCCCTCACACACTCATCACCCTACACACTCCCCACACACATTCTTCACCCCACACATACTCCATACACACATTATTCACAATATACAAACTCTTTACACACACACTCTTCACCCCACACACACCTTACACACACTTTTTACCCCACACACTCCTCAAACACACTCTTCACCCCACACACCCCTCAAACACACTCTTCACCCCACACACCCCTCACACACACTCTTCACCCCACACACGCCCCCTCACACTCTTCACTCCACACACCCCTCACACACACTCTTCACCCCACACACCCCTCACACACACTTTTCACTCCACACACCCCTCACACACACTTTTCACCCCACACACCCCTCACACACACTCTTCACCCCACACACCCTTCACACACACTCTTCACCCCACACACCCCTCACACACACTCTTCACCCCTCACACACACTTTTCACCCCACACACCCCTCACACACACTTTTCACCCCACACACTCTTCACCCCACACATCCTTCACACACATTCTTCACCCCACACACCCCTCACATACACTCATCACCCCACACACTCCCTACACACTCTCTTCACCCCACACACCCCTCACACACATTTTTCATACCACACACGCTTCACACACACTCTTCACCCCACACACACCCCTCACACACACTCATCACCCCACGCACCTCTCACACAAGCTCTTCACCCCACACACCCCTCACACACACTCTTCACCCATCACACACTCTTCACCCCTCACACACTCTTCACCCCACACACCCATCACCCACACTCTTCACCCCACACACACACTCTTCACCCCACACACCTCTCACACAAGCTCTTCACCCCACACACCCCTCACACACACTCTTCACCCCACACACACCCCTCACACACACTCATTACCCCACGCACCTCTCACACATGCGCTTCACCCCACACACCCCTCACACACACTCTTCACCTCACACACCTCTCACACACACTCTTCACCCCACACACCCCTCACACACATTTTTCATCCCACACACCCTTCACACACACACTTTTCACACACACTCTTCACCCCTCACACACACTCTTCACCCCACACACCTCTCACACAAGCTCTTCACCCCACACACCCCTCACACACATTTTTCATCCCACACACACCCCTCACACACACACACACACACACTCATCACCCCACGCACCTCTCATACACGCTCTTCACCCCACACACCCCTCACACACACTCTTCACCCCTCACACACACTCTTCACCCCACACACCTCTCAAACACACTCTTCACCCCACACACCCCTCACACACATTTTTCATCCCACACACCCTTCACACACACTCTTCACCCCACACACACCCCTCACACACACTCATCACCCCACGCACCTCTCACACACGCTCTTCACCCCACACACCCCTCACACACACTCTTCACCCCTCACACACACTCATCACCCCACACACCCCTAACACACACTCATCACCCCACACACCTCACACACAGGCTATTCACCCCACACATACCCCTCACACACACTCTTCACCCCTCATATACCCCTCACACACACTCTTCATTTCACACATACCCCTCACACACACTCTTCACCCTGACACACCCCTCACATACACTTAACCACTCGAACACCTTAAACACTTAGCTACCACATCCCTTGTGCACTGCGTCAGCTATATATGGTTGAAATGACAGTAAAAGCTTCTTGACTTGACTTCAGATCTCAGGGCAGACCTTGACTTATCTTGATATTATTTGATCATTGTAGACAAATACTGTATATCTGAAGACGTTCAGTTCTATAATACACTTCAATACAATCACAGTTCTGCTGAACACAACACTGACAATCCCACATGACTACAGGAATATCTAGGGACAAATCTGTGTGGACTCGAATCCAAAGTGACTTATTTGGCATTTCGTTACCCTACAAACTAATTGAATTGTTTGTGAGCAAAGTGAGCAGTTAAAACACACAACAGTGAGATATTAGTGTAGACACACGTGAGTGTACGAGTAAACCACATTTTCCATTTGATCATAACATCTATAACATACATCTCTGTACAACAACACAACACAACTATGGAAAAATGTGGTGTAGATGTAGGCAGGTCAGAATACCACATGATTGTGTTACATGCCCTTTTCTTTTAAATACAATCAATCACATGTCATATTCTGAGCATGCTCAGTACAGACCGCCTGTAGTATGAATATAAAATCAAACCGTGCTTCAAGTGCATTCACATTCTGTTAATAAACGAGATACAAACACTGTAGAATTAATAAGAAATGAACAATGAGCAGTTTCTGGATTTTACTTTTCATCTTCAGCACCATGTGTAAGTAATATGAGCAAATTATTGCAATTATTGTTGTTTATATTTATAATAATATCTGAATTACATTCATTAACTAATTAGAGTGTTTGTTGTTCTAGACACAGTCCATCCTGGTAGACACTGGGTTACTGCACAATCTCTAACAAAGCCACAAGTTTATCAGTCTGATAAAGAGCTCAGTGTGAATATCGGAGACTCTGCGACTCTACAGTGTTGTGTGTCTGAAAATGTATATATAATTACATGGTTTAAGCAACCAAACAGAGAAAAACCTCGGATTGTAGTCATAGTGTATAAAAGTACTGGAGAAACTTTTCACACTGGATTCCAAAAGTCTCGTTTTCGACTAGAAAGATCGTTAAACTGCTTCAATATGACTATTTTAAACATCACTCAGTCTGATGAAGCCATGTACTACTGTGCAGTGAGGACATCCATCACTGTGTTTGGAGATGGAACTTATTTACAAATTAAAGGTAGGATTCTGAGTTGATTCTGAATGTTTAAGCTCCTGGTTTAATGTAGTGATATTTTCCTGATGACTGTTAACATGTTCAACCTGGAAGATAAATAATAGTGAAGTAGTGAAATGTTAACTGTGTTTTCTTCAACAACACTGAGTTACAGACTTTTACTAAGTGAATCCTGATCAATGTTTATAGGTGATCATGTTACTATTGCATCAGAAACATCTAAAGCAGCTCTGTGTGATAATTCAGTGGTGTGTGAACCAACACCGCATGGAAACAACACTAACACCAACACACAACTCAACACAGGTGAGATGTCAGTGTTTTGTACTAATCTAAATATAATGTGGTGAAATAACAGAATCAGAAATGATCAGATCTCTACATCGGACAGTGATCGGTTTGGGATCGGCTTTGGGTTTGTGCGCACTTCTGATTTTCTGTCTCACTTGTTTCATACTGAGGAGAAGAAAACTTGAAACCTCTAGATGTGAGTTTTTTTTGTCATCACATAAATTAAAAATACAGTTTAGAAATACAGTAAAGTTTAATTCTTTTAAAACTACTAATTAGTGTATTTTTATTTTAATAGCTAACACTGCTGTAGAAGATTCTCCAAGAACGATGCAGGTAAAAAATGTTTTTTCCCTTACAGTGTTATTACTCATTTTATTATTATTATTATTATTATTATTATTATTATTATTATTATTATTATTATTATTATTATTATTATTATTATTATTCAGGATTCTGAAGCTGAATCACTGAATTATGCGGCTTTGCAATTCTCCAAGAGGAAAACCAAAGCTGAAAACAGAAAACCCGTCTCATCAGATGAGTGTGTGTACTCTGATGTGAAGAAATCTGCAAAATGTAACAGAAATAATTTATAGTCCGTGGCAGAAAAATGTGAAGGATTTTACCAAATAAAAATATCTTGAGTATATTATGTAAATTGGGTAAATTATTACACATGATTCTCTAACAGAAAAGTCTAGAAATAATCCTATATTTTGTTTATACTAATCTAATAATAAGTTATTATATTATATTAAATAATATATTTAAGTTGCATGAATTCTAGTTCATTTTTAAGCTTAGATGCAGTTCTTCTCTTCAGGATTTATTTCTGTGTTCATGCTAAATGAACTACTCATGTTTATTTATTTATTTTTTTCTGGAACTGTTATTACTTTTCAGTGTCGATGTATTAACTTTTAGTGACAATGAACTTGTAAAAATTTCCAACTTGAGTGATTTTTTTTGTGTCCTCGTTTGTATGCTTAATTATTGTTAAAGACAAAATAAATGTAAAAAGCAATCCTGTTAAAAAACATGATCGTTATTTTTGTGACTTTTAACAATAACATTGTTTCTTAGTGTATTTTCAAAAAGGATGTGAGTCAACATTACTTTGTTTTATTCTCTCATCTCTAAAGACACTGAAGCTCGAGTGAAGCTAGTGACTGCAGTGAGGATGATTAAATCCAATAATATGTACATTTTGATGTTAAAATACAACAAAGGTAACTGATGTATTGATCTTAATACCGAGCTTGTAAAGATCTGGCTTCTAAACTCTTGTAAGGGTGTCATTAGTTTTTGTTTTTATTCAATATTGTTGGATTCCGTTGTTTTCCGTAATGTGGAGATGTTGGTAGTGTTGAGTAAAACTTTTTCAGACACATTTTACTTGAACCGAAGTGAAACATCAAACAACAAATATAATTATTTTATAAGTTATAATTTAATCATAAATTATAAGTTAATCATTTATCATGCAGTCCACGATTTTCATCATTCATTCATCGAGTTACTAAACAGTAAGTAAACACTAAAACATACACAATTTTGACCATCAGATATAACAAATTTTATGGAACCAAATAAATATGCTTAGCTGGTGGCACCACTGGAATTAGTCGTTAAATGAAAAAAAGAAAAAGCAAATAAAAATGAGTATGAACCTAAATAAATAAAATTGACAGTTTCAAGATTTTTTTTAAATTGCTGATTTCCTAATAATAAATTTTAAAGGGGTGGTAAAACCCGTTTTTTCAAAGGCTTGATTGTGTTTGTGGGGTGCACTGTTCGTTTTTTAAAAAATTGCATTATTTTTCATATATTTTACCTTTATTCTACACTGCTCTGTCCCTCCTTGTAAAACGGTCTGATGGTTTCCTGATTCTATGAAGCCAGTCCGTCAAAAATAGCAATGGGCTTAGATTGGTTAGCTGGCCCAGTGTGTTGTGATTCACTAACCGCCTAGTGCACGTTTTTTGGAAACGTCACGCCCCTTACCTTTACCAGTAGTCTGTGCTTTGGTGGTATTAGAAACAATGGCGTCAATAAAACCATACCAATTTGAGCCCAAATCGGACCCAGAAAATTTTTGTGAAGTTTGATCGAGCAGAACCTGTTCAAGAACGGCTGTTAAACGACTTTTCAGAATGTTATGTTTTTTTTGTTGTTGTTGTCTCATACTTTTTAGATACGTTGTTATTTAATTGTATTAATTATAATAGCATCGCGGCAAGGACACTCCAGCCTACTAACTATACCACAACAACTCATCTCCACAGCAATATAAAATGGCCTAACCCCCCCCCCCCCCATTTAATATTCACGGAGGAGGGGTTTATGTAAATATTGGGCTTAGTGACGTCAGCAACCCTGGAGGAATGTCGTGTAGTCCCTACCGGCCGTTTGCTGTAGTTCTTAGAAATGGATTTCTTTAAAAGCAAATATCTCCCTTTGCTTAAAACTTTGAATGTTGTAACTTTGCAGATGTTGTTTATGCTCAAACAGGAACATTACACACTAGCTAAAGTTAGAAAAGTGAAAGCGTGTTTTACCGCCCCTTTAAGAATTTTTTTTCACTTATAAAGAGGGCAAGGCAACAAATATGTATATAGCTGTGCAATAATTATTCAAAAATAATAAAACTAATATAAATAAATAAAAATTCACCAGTGCAGTAATACTTACTTGTGTCACTACAATAATAGTTTATATTATTCTTAGTTAATTTAGTTTGCTTTGTACTCTAATCAGTCTATCTATCTATCTATCTATCTATCTATCTATCTATCTATCTATCTATCTATCTATCTATCTATCTATCTATCTATCTATCTATCTATCTATCTATCTATCTATCTATCTATCTATCTATCTATCTGAATTTTACATCCTGATAATAGAAGCTATTACAGAGTCTGTTGGTTATGGCCAACATGTTGCAGTACCTCTTAGCAGATGCTAGTAGGCAGAAGAGTCTGTGCTTAATACGGATAGAGAGTGTGAACATTCTGCATGCTCTTGTTTTACACTGCCTGTGAGTCATGATAAGGGCTTTTAGTGATTCACCAATAAAACTAGAGAGGTTTTTGTTTGAATGTTTTAAATATCCCATGTGTCGCTGTTTCTTCTTGATCTGGTGTAAGATCTAAAATCATTTAGTTCACTGACTGCGATTTGAAGAAATTCATCCATCACAAACCAATCTGTCTCCATACAAACATATCAGAGAAATACAGAAATGTCTGTGTCTGTGTCAGAGTGTCATGGACAGCTCTGACGATTCCCTGCCTGAACACCAGGGGGACGTTCTGGCTGGCTTTGTTTGTCTTCTACCATGTGATTTGGTTTTTATTTTGTGTTCACGTGTGTTAGCCTCGGCCCTTACCTTAATCCCTTCCCTGCCTCTGCACACCCGTTCCTTGTGTTCTAATACTTACTTTCCCTATTTATACCAGTTGTCTTTTACGTGTGTTTCTGTGTTTGAGTGTTTTTGGTTTGTTGACTTAGTGCCTGGTTTCTGTTTTGTTATTTCAGTTGCTTTGTCCTTCCCAGTGTTTTTCTTGTGTTTTATAGTATTTTTTTCTCCTTATTAAAACCCCCTTTTCATGTTATTCTTGCTTTTGGGTCTTTTAATCTCTGTGAAAACACCCCTGTCCCTGACACAGTGTTTGGACATGTGACAGTGTCCTAGCTGCTTGGAAGGACCTGGTCCTTAGAGTCAACTGGTAAGTGACGTCTCTAATCATGATATAGCTAACTCATTTAACATCGAACAGTGAATGATTTGGGATGACATTTCTATATATTTTGCAGACACTGCCTATAGGACCATGGGCAGCTTTATAGAGACCCAGTTCCCCTCCTGTCTCAGACCAGGCCAATGATGGTGGATGGTAGATTTCTGTGCTGAAAACAAACTTTTTTTTGTCATTGATTAAACCAGACATGGGGGGCACGATGGCTTAGTGGTTAGCACGTTCGCCTCACACCTCCAGGGTTGGGGGTACAATTCCCGCCTCCGCCTTGTGTGTATGGAGTTTGCATGTTCTCCCCGTGCCTCGGGGGTTTCCTCCGGGTACTCCGGTTTCCTCCCCCGGTCCAAAGACATGCATGGTAGGTTGATTGGCATCTCTGGAAAATTGTCCGTAGTGTGTGATTGCGTGAGTGAATGAGAGTGTGTGTGTGCCCTGCGATGGGTTGGCACTCCGTCCAGGGTGTATCCTGCCTTGATGCCCGATGACGCCTGAGATAGGCACAGGCTCCCCGTGACCCGAGGTAGTTCGGATAAGTGGTAGAAGATGAGTGAGTGAGTGAGAGAGTAAACCAGACATTCTGCTATGCCATAGATAATTAAATGAACTGCTTAGACATGTTTTTTCCATATTCAGATGATCTCTGTATGTCCAGTGAATCCCAGGTCCACCAACTGCCACTGTTGGGCCCCTGAGCAAGGCACCTAACCCTCACTTGCTAAATTATATTAAAAAAAAGTAAGTTGCTCTGAATAAAGGCGTCTGCCCAATACCATAAATATAAATGTAGGAGGGATTTAGGCAAGAGCACATTTGACACTAAAGCATCACCTGCATCTGTTGACTACTTCTTCAAAGGAGAAAAGAAGGAAAAGCTCTTCTCATTCCTGAAACTGCTCCCTGAGATCTTTAAGCACTACTTGACTGGTCCCAACATCTCTGAGGGTACAACGTAGGTACACATCTAGACTCTTCTCTGTTCTGGCCCCTAGGTGGTGGAACGAGCTTCTCCAAGATGTCTGAACAGTTGAGTCACTGACTAACTTTTGTATGTGGCACTGGATAAGCTGTGAATGTAAATGTAAAAGGACAAGGGTATGAGGCCAAGTATTGCCATTCTAGATTAAGTAAGCATACAGGAGAACATTTGGGAAAAAGTGGAAGACTTCTCTGTTCTACTAATATGTTCTACTAATTCATTAAGATGGTGCTCGATGACATAAACCATGCATTATAACGTATTGAGTTATCTTTTAGTACTCAGGGAATTGAGGGGGTCCAAGAATAAGCCACAGTTTGGGGTGATTTAATATATAATATTTTGGTGTTGCTTTTAAGCATAAAAGAAATTTTAGGAATTAAAACATGTATATACTGACCACTCCATAATATTGTACTATGTATGTACTACAGTACGTATGTAGACACTCTGGCTCAAATGACCGTTGTTATATAAGGAAGATCTTGTTCAAACATGTTAGTGTAGGAAGATCAGTGTTGAACAAATAACCCACATTTTCCATTCTTTCAACTTTACTACATATTCTAATTATATCTCAAGAGCACAATACAAATATAGAAATATGTGGCGTAGATGTAGGTGGTTCAGTATATCTGCATATCATGTCTTTTGTTTTTTATACAACCAATCACATCATATTCTGGGCGTGCTCAGTACAGACAACGTGCAGTATATATATAAATTCAAACAGTGCTTCCTGTGCATTCACACACTGTTAATGAATAACCAACACACACTGCATTATTCATGAGAAATGAAAAATGACTTATTTATGGATTTTAATTTTGATCTTCTGCACCATGTGTAAGTACTTTAAACAATTTATTTCCATCTTATTTGATGTATTACTAAAAGTCCATGGCATCTATTACTCTAAAGCGCATTTGTGCAAGCTGTATGTCCTTTCTGTCATTTTTAAAGTGTTGTTATCTGATGAATTATGATGAACAATTAATTGCATTCATTACCTAGTTAATGCATTTTTTTTTTTAGGTTCAGTCCATCCTGGTAGACACTGGGTTACTGCACAATCTGTCACAAAGCCACCAGTTAACCAGCTTGATAAAGAGCTCAGTGTGAAAATCGGAGACTCTGCTATTCTGCGGTGTTGTGTTTTAGATAAAGAAGTTGGGTTGATGTCCTGGTTTAAGCACCAAAACAAAAAAAGACCTCAGATGATAGTAACATTATTTAAAAGTAGTGGAGAAACTTTTCACAATGGATTCCAAAAGTCTCGTTTTTGGATAGATAGATCTTCAAACTGTTGCAAAATGATCATTTTAAAGGTCACTCAGTCTGACGAAGCCATGTACTACTGTGCAGTGACGAGACCTGACATTGTGTTTGGAGATGGAACTTATTTACAAATTAAAGGTAGGATTCTGAGTTGATTCTGAATGTTTAAGCTCCTGGTTTAATGTAGTGATATTTTCCTGATGACTGTTAACATGTTCAACCTGGAAGATAAATAATAGTGAAGTAGTGAAATGTTAACTGTGTTTTCTTCAACAACACTGAGTTACAGACTTTTACTAAGTGAATCCTGATCAATGTTTATAGGTGATCATGTTACTATTGCATCAGAAACATCTAAAGCAGCTCTGTGTGATAATTCAGTGGTGCGTGAACCAACACTGCATGGAAACAACACTAACACTAACAACAACACACAACACAACACAGGTGAGGTGCTTCATAATCCAGCATTAATTAATGACCATTCATTTGTATGCATAATTTGCATGAAAAAAATTGTACTAATCTAAATATAATGTGGTGAAATAGAATCAGAAATGATCAGATCTCTACATCGGACAGTGATCGGTTTGGGATCGGTTTTGGGTTTGTGCGCAATTCTGATTTTCTGTCTCACTTATTTTATATTGAGGAGAAGAAAAGGTGATAAAAGTAAGTGTTTTTGTCATCAAATTAGAAATAAAGTTATTTTTACTTATAATAAAATCACTAATTGGTGTGTTTCTGTATTCATAGTAAATGCTTCTATTGAAGATTCTCCAGGAACAATGCAGGTATGTGTACAAATAAAATAAATACTGATTATGTACTTTTCACTATTATACACTACAATATGTTATTTTTTCTGTAGATATCACTATGTTTCCTTTTTTTATGAGTCTCATTACTAATTTTCCTGCTTATGAAATGCTTGAAACATTCAGATATTTCTCCTCATAATGTTCTAGATATAATTTATAGTCAGATATCAAATATTTACACGGCAATCCCAAGCTTTTATTTTGATGCACTCCTCTGTTCTATATAGTTAGTGTATATAATGTAATTACTCATATTGTGTAGTAATTACTGTGATCTCGACCTCTTCTCATTATTATTATTATTATTATTATTATTATTATTATTATTATTATTATTCAGGAATCTGAAGCTGAATCACTGAATTATGCGGCTTTGCAATTCTCCAAGAGGAAAACCAAAGCCGGAAAAAGGAAACCCGTCTCATCAGATGAGTGTGTGTACACTGATGTGAAGAAATTTGTAAGACATCACGTAGATAATTCATAACACAAGTGGCACTTTTATACTGTAAAAACAGTGAAAATATCTTGACTATATACTCATTTATTCCATCTTCTTCATCAGGAGATAAAAGATTATTTAAAAAATATAATTAAATGCAGACTTGAAATTTGCATATATTTCTAAAAGTAAAATTATATGCAAAAAAAAAATACAATACAATATATATTTGTATCTGTACAAATTTACAACACATACAAAATACACAGTTTTTCTATTCAAGATATTGTTTTCGTGGTGTTTTTTTTTTTAAAGTAAATCCTGATGCTTTCCCTCCAACATTATTTGTGTCGCATTGAATCATTTTATCAAGTTTCGTATTAAATTTATTCGATGTCAATGTTTCTGTATGACTTGAAATTTTAGAACTCTGTCTTTTTTTTTAAGAGACAGTAAACATTCATTCATTTTCTACCGCTTATCCGAACTACCTCGGGTCACGGGGAGCCTGTGCCTATCTCAGGCGTTATCGGGCATCAAGACAGGATACACCCTGGACGGAGTGCCAACCCATCGCAGGGCACACACACATTCTCATTCACTCACGCAATCACACACTACGGACAATTTTCCAGAGATGCCAATCAACCTACCATGCATGTCTTTGGACCGGGGGAGTCCACACTACACACCACACCACACCACACTATTTTTCCTGGTGTATTTTTAAAAAAGTTGCTGCGATCTACATGAATTAAGGACAAGGCTTGTTATGTTCACCCACCTTGTGCTCACATATTCAGCACTAATGAAAGGAAAATGAATATCATTTATGCCTCTTTTAAGTAAGAATGTTTTCTTAAATGTTTTTTTTCTTCTACAGCATTTCTAAGTTTGATTTTTTTCCTTGAATTTGGTGCCTTGAACACTTTACATCATCGAGAGAAAAAAATTAATCCTATGAGCAACTTTGAGCAATAAAAATGATTAGTCCAGGTTTTCCAATTCACTCTGCATTCGAGTGTCGTTTATTTATTGATTATCGAGTTTTTTTTTTTTTTTGTGGTTTCTTTCTATCAGCATGTAAAAACTATGATCAAGAAATTTATCTGGCCATCAGATTATTATAGAGATACAATACCAGTTAAATTAAGTTAAAGTATTAAAAAAATAATGTCAGTAGGTGTAAACGTAGGCTTTAAGAGAGTCTGTTGGTTGAGGCTCACATGCTGCAGTACCTCTTACCAGATGCTAGTAGGCAGAAGAGACTGTGTTTATGATGGATGGAGGCTGTGGTTTCTCTGCATGCTCTTCCTTTACAGTGCTGGAGGTAGAGTCCTGTTGAGGGTGTTAGAGCTGTAGCAGTGAGGTTATAGATAAGATGGTGTCTCGAGTTTCCATGAAGGTCCAACTCCACAAAAGCCCTGAAGTAAAGGGAATGGAGACTGGGGACATTGAGATCCATCATCTGGACAGAAAACTTTAGGAAGCAGTTTGCTAACCGCTGGAACACTTTTGAAAATAAAGATTCTTAAGTGGTTCTTTGTCATTGTGTATGGTTCTATGGAGTACCTTTAAAGATCTGTGTTAAGTTCCTATTGTTTTTATAAACAAAAAATTCTTTAGTTTATAAAAGTGTCCTTTATGGCACTTAATTTTTTTAAGATTTTTTTTAAGAGTTCCCAGTAAAGCCCTATTTGGACAGGATTAGTTTTACGTGGGGACGTGGGGGGTAAAGTAATTATTGCCAGAGCTTCTCGGTGATTTTAGTCCCGTCCGAATGTGCCATCTCGGTAATCATTACGGACAATGTCAGTAAAGATTACGGCGACTTTTACCTTCTGTAAAAAGGTCAGAAAAAATTACCTCAGGTAATACTAACCGTCCGAATAGACCCGCTGTAAATATGTAAGGTAAAATTCCGTCATTTCCTGTTTAAAAGTAGTTTTTGGCGCATTTTGCAAGCATGGAGGCACCATGTTGTCTGTTTTCGCACGTGATAACAGGAAGCAACGTCATACGCACATGATGACAAGGAGGTTACTGTGGTGCGTAAAGCGAGTTACCCCTCCCACTTCTGATAGTTTTACTGAGATGTCTTGTCCCGTGCGAATTGGACAATTAATATTACAGGCGTCCTGAGGTAAAATTGCATTACTCCATGTCCCCACGTAAAACTAATCCCGTCCGAATAGGGCTTAAGACTGCTTTTTCTTTCTGGACCTACCTGATTCATCCTGATGCTCTACCCTTGGTTGGAGTCTCATCTCCTTGTGGTCACTCTGCTTAACACAGATCTGCATGGACAAACCGTGACCCTTGGGACTGCTGTGAATAGATCCACATGAAGACTATCACACAGTCTCTGAACTGCCATTTCGTCAGTCAGCTTTGTGCTCAGGTCTTCATCATGGAACATTTGAAGACTTTGTTCAGGAAGGAATTAGTGTAAAGTCTTTAATGATAGTAATATCATTAGTTCCACAGGAGCTCTTGGTTACACAATTCCACTGGACTATAAACTGTTGTAGAAATGACATTATTTACTTTGACCTTATTTACAGTTCAGTGTCACCACAATGAGGATGAGGTTCACTTCTGAGTCTGGTTCCTCTCAAGGTTTTTCCTCATTTTATCTCAGAGAGTTTTTCGTCATTAGGGATAAATGTTAGAAATAAATAGTCATTTAATTTAAACTTTACAATTCTGAGTCTGTTTCTATTCTTCAGTAAAGCTGCTTTGAGACAACATCCATTGCTACATGCATACATCCAGGAGGGTCTTAAGCAGGGGTTCGTTCGACAAACCACGTCACCTGCATCTGTTAGAAGGAGGAGAGGAACGATGGGTTTGCAGCATTGCACTGATAATTGTAAACATAATTAGTTCACAAAGAAATCCCAGTGCTCTGTGAACTCTACTGTCAGGCCTATCGTGTATCCTTTGACCGAGACGAACATTTCTTTAAGAGTGCAGTTAAAATAAACAACGAGATGTCAGTTTGTAGGACACGTGGATGTACAAGTAAACCACAATTTCCATTTTCTCATGCAATGTCTGCACCAACAAAACACAAATATGGAAATATGTGGTGGAGATGTAGGCAGATCAGATCATTGTGCCTCCTTATCATGTCTTTTTATAAGTTGTTTCATATTCAGGGGCGTGCTCAAGACAACCTGCCTATAACGTGAGTATAAATTACAAAGCATGCTTCAAGGGCGTTCATATATTGGTCTAAAAGGAGATACAAACACTGTGGAACTACAAATGAATTGAAAATGTCTGGTTTCTGGATCTTATTTATGACCTTCAGCACCATGTGTAAGTAATATAACCATCTTGTATTCATATGTATTACCTTTATGCAGCTGTTTGTAGAAGGAACTTCAATACTATCTACTATTTTAATAAATCTTTTTGTATTATAAAATCTAAATTACATTTTTACCAAATTAATTTCTAGATACAGTCCATCCCGGTAGACACTGGGTTACTGCACAATCTCCAACAAAGCCACAAGTTCATCAGCCTGATAAAGAGCTCAGTGTGAATATCGGAGACTCGGCGACTCTACAGTGTTGTGTAAAAAGAAAAAAACCTCAGCTCATAGTCAGTTTTTATAGGACTTCTGGAGAAACTTTTCACAATGGATTCCAAAAGTCTCATTTTCGAATAGAAAGACATTCAAACTGCTTCAATATGATCGTTTCAAGTGTCACTCAGTCTGATGAAGCCATGTACTATTGTGCACTCACATACCCAGACATTGTGTTTGGAGATGGAACTTATTTACAAATTAAAGGTAGGATTCTGAGTTGATTTTGAATGTTTAAGCTCCTGGTTTAATGTAGTGATATTTTCCTGGTGATTGTTAACATGTTCAACCTGGAAGATAAATAATAGTGAAGTAGTGAAATGTTAACTGTGTTTTCTTCAACAACACTGAGTTACAGACTTTTACTAAGTGAATCCTGATCAATGTTTATAGGTGATCATGTTACTATTGCATCAGAAACATCTAAAGCAGCTCTGTGTGATAATTCAGTGGTGTGTGAACCAACACCGCATGGAAACAACACTAACACTAACACACAACACAACACAGGTGAGATGTCAGTGTTTTGTACTAATCTAAATATAATGTGGTGAAATAACAGAATCAGAAATGATCAGATCTCTGCATCGGACAGTGATCGGTTTGGGATCGGCTTTGGGTTTGTGCGCACTTCTGATTTTCTGTCTCACTTGTTTCATACTGAGGAGAAGAAAACTTGAAACCTCTAGATGTGAGTTTTTTTGTCATCACATAAATTAAAAATACAGTTTAGAAATACAGTAAAGTTTAATTCTTTTAAAACTACTAATTAGTGTATTTCTATATTAATAGCTAACACTGCTGTAGAAGATTCTCCAGGAACGATGCAGGTAAAAAATGTTTTTCCCTTACAGTGTTATTACTCATTTTATCATTATTATTATTATTATTATTATTATTATTATTATTATTATTATTATTATTATTATTATTATTCAGGAATCTGAAGCTGAATCACTGAATTATGCGGCTTTGCAATTCTCCAAGAGGAAAACCAAAGCTGAAAAAAGAAAACCCGTCTCATCAGATGAGTGTGTGTACTCTGATGTGAAGCAAATAATTATAGTCAATGAAAAAAAAAAAAAAAAAAAAAAAAATATATATATATATATATATATATATATATATATATATATATATATATATATATATATATATATATATATATCTTTTTACTGTATTTCTATCAGAAAGACTAATAATCGTGTTCCTGTATTTATAGTAAATGCTTCTATAGAAAACTGTCCTGAAATGAAGAAGGTACGTGTGCATGAAAATACCGGATTCATATTCTAAATAGTGTCAATACTACAGTATATTGTATTTTCTAAATATAATTTGTATTTTAAGGTTCCATAGCTTTGCAATATAATCCCAAGCTTTTATTTTGATGCACATGCACATATTCTGTGGTTATTACTGTGAGCTGAATTCCTTATGAAGTTATGAAGTTTTTTCCAATCCTCCAATCCTTCCAATTTTTCTTCTTCTTCATATTATTATTATTATTATTTTTTAGAAATCTGAAGCAGAAACTCCTCAAATGAATTATACAGCGTTGCAATTCTCCAAGAGAAAAGCCAAAGCTGAAAAAAGGAGGACTGGCTCATCAGATAATTGTGTGTACGCTGATGTGAAAAAAATCTGTAACGTATATTATAAATGATTAATAATACCCAGTACAAATACACAAAAACATCATGATTTTAGGATTTTTCCTCATATTTATCGCTATGAGTTGTTATTAACTAAAATATTTTTTTCATAAAATATTTAAAGCTATTTAGTTTTTTACATAACAAAATTTTTCCAAACAAAATATTAATCTTAAGCCTTTGAACACATCTCAACTACATTTTCCATCTACTTCCATAATTTTCTTCCATTACTTTTTATTGACCATCTAGTTTCTTACTGCCTTCTCATTACAAATGAATATATACTGTACCATTCATTCATTCATTTTCTACCGCTTATCCGAACTATTCTCGGGTCACGGGGAGCCTGTGCCTATCTCAGGCGTCATCGGGCATCAAGGCAGGATACACCCTGGACGGAGTGCCAACCCATCACAGGGCACACACACACTCTCGTTCACTCACGCAATATATACTGTACCATATTATACATCTTTTATGTACATATTATACATACTTTAGCTTCATACTTTAGCATCATTGTGTTTGAAGCTTTTCCTGTCAACTTCAGTAACCTTCACATCTTAATCTTGCACCATCACTTCAGACTATCAGCGAGAAAAGTATAGAGGCAAAAAAACTGAAATGTATGACTATAGAGTACCAACATATAGAAAGGACGGAGTCACCAAATTCTCACCAGACATGCAGTGGGTTTGTACTATGAACCTCCTGCTACGGCCTTCTACGTACTTAATCCTTCAATCTGTCAATTAAGGCATCTGCTGCTTTAATGGAGTACTTCCAGAATGACCTTAGACAAGGGGCAGTTTGCTTTTAGCTTCTTCAATAGACAAAAAAGTGGCATCTTATTTGTTGTCTACATAGTTTATTCACACATTTACTACATACCTGAATACACCAACAAAAAATGTTTATGATTCAGCCCCTTAAAGCAGTAACCATCAGCTTTCATTGATCCTACCTGCATGTCTGCTCTGATTCCCAGGAGATCTCTGAAGCAGTGGCAGATGACCATGGGCCTAGAGATACTCTGTTGCCCACACACCACATTCATGTAAAATATTCTTGTTTTGTGTTTGCTAGATTCAAGATCTCAGACAAATAACAACAGAACCTTAGACCCTCTTTCATGACTGCTCTGGGCTCACCTCTATATGTCTTTCATTACTGATCTCCCAGAGTTGGATGGTACCCCCAAATCCAAGATTTGTGACAATTCTCTAAAGGATGATGTCTGATGTCTGATCCATCTACCATTTCTTCCATGGGCTATCATGTTGATAAGTTTTTATTTTATCAATAATCTGACAATCTGGTCTTCTAGAAGTAGTTCTCTCTGTAGTTCTCTCCAAGTACTCTCTGATCCAAGTACCCAACACCCAATGGGTAAAAAGGAACCAAGAAATTGGGAAGCATATGGTGTGGTTTATCTTCCTTGGCTGAATTTGACCTGAACTGCCTCATCACAGCTTGACATGCCTCATGGTTTACCTGAAATACCATCCACTTATGCTCTGACTGAACCAGGCCAGTGAGGAGGTCCGAGAAGTGCATGGATGATGCTGATGGAGGGAATACAGGAGAGACAAATGCTTCTAGACTTGACACCCTTCAAGATTAAAAATAGACCCAATAGATTTATACATTGCTGGCTTAGGTTCAGCAAGTTTGACTGGTTTATCTTTATGACCTCTATGACATCTTTATGATATTAGTTATATCACAATGTAGTTATTCAAGTTTCGAGTGTGTTGTCATACAGATTAATTAAAGGCACGGTGCACGATGTTTGAAAGCCAATGTTGACATTTGAAATCACCAAAACAAACACGCCCCTAGCCCAAATGGGTGTCACCCCTGTTTTAATAGCTCTGCCCCACACATACGTACGTAACCCAGGAACCTATTATGGCGGAACCTGCTGGGGCAGCTGGCTGAGGGGATATTTTTATCAGTAAATGAACTCAATAAGTAATACCTTATTACTTATTAAACAAAGAAGTAAGAAGTACCTTATTAAAGTAAAAACCTTTAAAGGTGGGGTCTCCGTTGTTTGAGAAACGTATAGCCAATGAGCAGAAAGGGGCGGGTCTTGCCAATATGTCTGCACAGTTTTCAAACAACGGAGACCCCACCTTTAATGTATCACAGTTTTGACTCATTTCACAACAGAAGAAGCCCTGGCTCTAGCAAAAACAACTGATTTTTTCTCACACAGCGAATGCTAGGCTTTGATCAAGTTGTTGAATAGATACTATATGTGTTGCAATAAAATATCCCCTGACCCTAAACAATGCAATCAGATTTCAGTAGTTAAATTGCTTGTGACATTCTTGTGCAACATTTGGAATGAAATCTTTTAAATGGAGGTTTCTTTCTTTTTCACTTTTTAGATGTTACATTAGTATAAAATTCTTGAATTTAAATCTTTATGATATGTACAAATAAGAAACACCTTTCAGTTCAGAAAACCTGAACACAAAAAAAAGAATAAAATTTCTTAGATTACAATGGCTTAGTGGTTAGCACGTTCGCCTCACACCTCCAGGGTTGGGGGTTCGATTCCCACCTCCGCCTTGCGTGTATGGAGTTTGCATGTTCTCCCCGTGCCTCGGGGGTTTCCTCCGGGTACTCCGGTTTCCTCCCCCGGTCCAAAGACATGCATGGTAGGTTGATTGGCATCTCTGGAAAATTGTCCGTAGTGTGTGATTGCGTGAGTGAATGCGAGTGTGTGTGTGTGCCCTGCGATGGGTTGGCACTCCCCCCGGGGTGTATCCTGCCTTGATGCCCGATGACGCCTGAGATAGGCACAGGCTCCCCGTGACCCGAGGTAGTTCGGATAAGCGGTAGAAAATGAGTGAGTGAGAGTGATTACAATCCAGATGCATGAAATAACCCAGAAAAAAGGAGGTCACGATGAACTTACACTTAAATATATGTTTTCTTACTGATTACTCAGAACAAACTCATTTTTTTTTACAGTACATATTCTGTCTCACATAAACTCCTCTGATAACAAGCAAAGCTTTTCAAACACTCCGAAACATGAGAAGCCTGATTAAAGATGTGTTATAGACATTAATCAGATTAATAGTAATCTAGGTTCTATATAACACTTCAGAATAAACACAATTTGCAGCTTGGTCTCTTTTCCTTGTCATTCTTTTGGTATTCTTCTTATTAAAATGTAAAGCAGAGTAATCCAGCTCCTCCGTCTCATGACCCTGTGATAACGAACATAATAAAAAAAGAAAATGAACTTTAAGTTTTCTGAATCATGAGGGAGATTTTCTTTGTCATTGGAGTCGTTTACCTGATTTGGTGTTTTCTCTACCACTGAATTCTGTTGATGTCTCACTGTTGAGGAAAAAATATACATATTAATGTATTTCAAATATATATGCAATATTTAATCACTATTTTCACTATTTGCTTTAGTTGGATGTATTTATTATTCTTTTTTTGGACCAATTTCACTATTTAAAGTTTCACAATCAAATCTTTATGTTCGTTAACGATTTTTAACACGTTTTTAACTGATTTGACTTTTGTCAAATCAGAAAGATTGAACAAATATTTTATTACTTTATATCTTTAGAATACAATTTCCTTACGCTTTACCCGACGTAGTGAGCATACAGTATAAATCCAAATATTCAGTAAATTTGAGGCAAAATACATCACTGACAAACTCATCAACAACAGAAACCTTAATAAATATTCTTTGTAAAATTGTCCTTTTTATTTGCTTAAAAACATGATACGATTTTCACATTATGTTGTTTTTTGTGACACAGACATGTTTTTAGCACTACTTCTAATATTCACTGTCAGTGAAAGTATTAAATAATCAGTTTGTTATCGTTTCATTTCATTCAAATATTTATTCTAAATAATTTACATTTTATCAGTTATTCGCATGAGCAAATTTTATACTAAACTAAATGCATAAAGGGGGCACGGTGGCTTAGTGGTTAGCACGTTCGCCTCACACCTCCAGGTTGGGGGTTCGTTTCCCGCCTCTGCCTTGTGTGTGTGGAGTTTGCATGTTCTCCCCGTGCCTCGGGGGTTTCCTCCGGGTACTCCGGTTTCCCCCCCCGGTCCAAAGACATGCATGGTAGGTTGATTGGCATCTCTGGAAAATTGTCCGTAGTGTGTGATTGTGTGAGTAAATGAGAGTGTGTATGTGTGTGCCCTGCGATGGGTTGGCACTCCGTCCAGGGTGTATCCTGCCTTGATGCCTGATGACGCCTGAGATAGGCACAGGCTCCCCGTGACCCGAGGTAGTTCGGATAAGCGGTAGAAGATGAATGAGTGAGTGAGTAAATGCATAAGTTTTCACCGCTTTACTTTTCTACAATTTGTATTGTTACTGGAACTTAATTAGGATTATACAGAATGTCATAAATCTACACCAAATAGGAAAAAATCAGTATAGAGCGATACGATTATTTACGGTTCTGAATGTTACAGACTCACCTCTGCATTGGCCACAGAGCCTTCTTTTAAAGATGATAAAAGCTTGAGTGAAGATCACAACCACACACACTGCCGCCAATACTGAGAGGTAGATCACTTCAGGGCTTAAAGATCTTACTGAAAGACAATAAATATCACAATAAATTAACCTGTACAGAACAAATGATACAGTGGTTATTAATGTAGACATAAAAATGTTCTGCATATTTATAACCAATGCTTATGTCAACAAATTAAAACTAAATTTAAAAATTAAAAATGACATTATTTTTACCAACCATGTTTTGGAAAGTTCTCCATCTGTACCGGTGTCCCGTTCCCGAAGATGATCTTCCCACACAGGAGCACAGCGCAGTAGTAAGTTCCAGTATCATTGAGGCTGAGGATGTTCTTGGAGAAGTTGTACACACAGGTGTGTGTAGAAGAGTCGCTCTCACACTGATGGCTGCTGTTGTGATGAGTGTAAATGATTTGAGGATGGGATTGTGGTGGAGCAGCTCTGAACCAGAGCACTTGGAGTTCTGCTGCTCTGCTCTCAGAGAGAACCGAGCACTGCAGAGTCACTGAGGCTCCTGCAGGAACCGAGTCCAACACGCCGCTCTGCCTCACACTCACTTTTACATCTCTGTCATCTGCTCAGTGTGATATAGACAGAGTGAGATCTTAGTATGGACAATTTTTGTAGTTAGATTTTTATCATATGTACATTATACAGTTAATAAGGTATCCGTCAAAAATTCTATAATTTAAAAAGCTTGTTTGGTCTTTCATCTATTCATTTTTCATCTAATAACAAATATATATATATATATATATATATATATATATATATATAACAATTTCAACATAAAACCCTAAGAATATACAATAAAAACCTTTGTTTTCTTTCAACCAACACATTTTGTAATCAGGTTATTTTATACTTCGCCTGTCCATCCAGCATTTTTTTTTTTAAATTGCAAAAAGAAGACAATACAATTCTATAAAAGTACATATTTATTCATTAGCATGCAAAATAAATAAATAAATAAATAAATAAGAATAACAATATAAAAAAACCCATCTCCATTTTTTTGGCTGATTTTAATTTTATTTTTTATTTGGAGGCTGAAAAATTAAATTTATTAAATATTTAAGTAAATATTGTTTATATAATAAAAAAATTATTAATATTTATAGAAAACCTTTTAACATACATATTTGATTTATTTAATTACCTGCTACAGCCAAGAAAGTTCCGTTCGATAGCGTAACATTCTCCAGCATACATTTTCCACAGTAGTAAAGTCCTTCATCTTCTTTTTTTATACGTGAAATTGTCAAAGAAATGCCGTTATCAGTCACCGCCATTTTATATCCTGACGTTTTGAATTTCGGAGACATGTTAATATCCTTATATATTAATCTTTCTCCCACTTTTTGAGGCATTTCTCCAACGCTTTCTTTGTACCAAACAACACTATCAGTCCTACGAATGTCTCCAAAAGGGCAGTTAAGAGTTACATGTTCTCCAGACTTCACCGAGAGATACGATGGTCTCGAAAAATCCACAGCTTGAGCTAGAGCTAAAAAAAAAAAAAATCATTTAGATACAATAGAACAAGAGAAATAAAAAACAGGATGAAATTTCAAATAGCTAGAAAGAACCACACACGTCTACAGGAATCAGACGTGTATCTAAATGAAATTTAGTTGAAATAAAATGTCTATAACACTTACATAGGTTGAGAATTAAAATAATTATCCAGATTGGACTCATCCTCAGAGGTGAAATGATAGAAAAAACAAGCGAATGATGAAAGCACCAAGCTATTCTATACTAGAGACGTTCATCTGATTGGCTGAGACACAAGTCACATGTGCTCTTTATATTTCCTTTCATTGTACACGTTCCTATTTTTGGAACTCAGTGTGTCTGAAGAGTCTGTGGTGAAAAAAAAACCCCAAAACAAAAACAAAAAAACAAAAAAACAAAAAAAAAACCACATATAGAAATGTTGTGACTTTATACAGAACTTTACATATGACTGAAGTACGTAAATAGAGCTAAATTGAGGTAAAATGAAAATATGAGGTAAAGTCAAGCTAAAAACATCCATATTGTTTTTCACTTAACTTTTATACAGCACTAGCATTTATCTAGGTGAGAGTAGATAAAGTCCTTCCATGTAAATAAAGTGCTTGTCGGATCATTTTCATTACTAAATGTTAATAATACTCGATTCTGATTGGTCAGAAGGTGTTCGTTTCTTCTCTATAACACAAGCTCTGACATTTGAGCGACTCGTAAGGTCGGAGCCCCGCAACCGGAAAACACCTCAGTGTTGAACTGCTGAGGTTTTCTGTAAGGAGATGTTTCTACAAAATGTTTGGTCTCGAGTGTCAGCTCTCTGTAACATCCAGAGATTATTATTATAATCATATTATATTTATATCTATTTGTTATCTATATCTGGTACATAAGTCTGTACTGAACTACTGCTTTACACTTCTGGTTAGATGCTAACAGAATTTATTTAGCTTGTATCCATGTGCTGTGACAATAAAGGTGAATCTAATCCAATCTTATGTAATGTAATTTAATCTAATCCAATGTAATGTAATGCAAGGTAATATGTAACCCAATCTAATCTATTTCAGTCTAATCTAATCTAATGCAATTCAATGTAATGTAATGTAATGCAATGTAATGTAATCTAATCCAATGTAATGTAATGTAATCTAATTTAATCTAATACATTCATTCATTCATTTTCTACCGCTTATCCGAACTACCTTGGGTCACGGGGAGCCTGTGCCTATCTCAGGCGTCATCGGGCATCAAGGCAGGATACACCCTGGACGGAGTGCCACCCCATCGCAGGGCACACACACACACACACTCTCATTCACTCACACAATCTTCCAGAGATGCCAATCAACCTACCATGCATGTCTTTGGACCGGGGGAGGAAACCGGAGTACCCGGAGGAAACCCCTGAGGCACGGGGAGAACATGCAAACTCCACACACACAAGGCGGAGGCGGGAATCGAACCCCCAACCCTGGAGGTGTGAGGCGAACGTGCTAACCACTAAGCCGCCGTGCCCTAATCTAATACAATGTAATGTAATCTATTCTTATTCATTGTTATGTAATGTAAGGTAATATGTAATCCAATCTAATCTAACCTAATCCAATGTAATGTAATGTAATCTAATTTAATCTAATCTAATGTAAGGTAATATCTAATCTAGTCCAATCTAATCCAATTTTATCTAATCTAATCCAACCAATTCCTTCTAACCTAATGTAATCTATTGTAATCTAATCTAATTCATTGTAATGCAATGTAAGGTAATATGTAATCCAATCTAATCTAATCTAATCTAACCTAATCCAATGTAATGTAATGTAATCTAATAAATAATGTAATGTAATATGAGGTAATATGTAATCCAATCTAATATAATCTAATTTAACCTAATCCAATGTAATGTAAAGTAATTTAATCTAATCTAATAAATAATGCAATGTAATGTAGTGGGCATTTGGTAGCCTAGTGGTTAAGGTGTTGGGCTACCATTCAGATGGTTGTCAGTTCAATCCCAGGTCCACCAAGCTGCCACTGTTGGCCCCTGAGCAAGGCCCTTAACCCTCAATTGCTCAATTTTACAAAAATTAGATAATGTACCGTAAGTCGCTCTGGATATAAGGACGTCTGCCAAATGCTGTAAATGTTAATTTAATGTAATATAATGCAAAGTATTGTAAGGTAATATCTAATCCAATACAATCTAATAAATAATGTAATGTAAGGTAATATGTACTATAAGAAAGCTGAAAAGCCAAAAACTTTTCTTGTATGTTCTGGTTTCTGGTCTTTGTAGAGTAATGTAAGATACTTCAGGCTTCCTTCTTCTCAACATTAAACCACAGACTTCTCCCACGTATTCATACAAAAATATTACTTATTCATTCATTCATTCATTCATTTTCTACCGCTTATCCGAACTACCTCGGGTCACGGGGAGCCTGTGCCTATCTCAGGCGTCATCGGGCATCAAGGCAGGATACACCCTGGACGGAGTGCCAACCCATCGCAGGGCACACACTCACTCTCATTCACTCACGCAATCACACACTAGGGACAATTTTCCAGAGATGCCAATCAACCTACCATGCATGTCTTTGGACTGAGAGAGGAAACCGGAGTACCCGGAGGAAACCCCCGAGACACGGGGAGAATATGCAAACTCCACACACACAAGGTGGAGGCGGGAATCGAACCCCCAACCCTGGAGGTGTGAGGCGAACGTGCTAACCACTAAGTCACCGTGCCCCCCTATATTACATTACATTACATTATATTATATTATATTATATTATATTATATTACATTATATTATGCAAAAATATCCCAAAAGATGCAATACTATGCTTTAGAATGCAGACAGAAAGCAGGGACATGAATAATTTCTTGATGCACAACTTTGCTGAGATACTTTCTGTGATCACCAGTGAGACATTTCTTCTTTAAAGACACAGTTTTAACACATAATTGACTGAAGGTGTGATGATTATTACAGAAAACCCATCTTTTCAGTCAGGTGTTTGTGACAGGACAGTGTTGTGAAAATGTAAACGATTTTATTACAAGTAATCCAGTATAGAAACAGGTGCCGTGTGGATGGTGGGCGGAGTTATTCTGGAAGATCACGTTCATCAGTATAGAAACAGTTCATTATAGGATAAAAGTTTTCAGGAAGAAGATGATGTTTCCATTAACCTTTTTATGTAATGAGATGGGTGGAGACAAACCATGCCAAAAAATCAAACAGACACAATAATATTAAAGATTATTTTAAGTGTGAAATGGTGGAATATTTCACTTCAGTGTAAACACTGTTTTGAGATGGACCTCGATTTCCTCTCATTCTTTTAATTTTCCTTTCAATGTAATGTAAGGCAGCGTAATTCAGCTCTACAGCATAATTAACCTGTGGAAATAAACACAATAAAAAAACTAAATTATAAAATAATATTTTTTTTATTTATCTATCAATTTTCTTGACTAAAGAGAATAAAGTGTAAGGTTATGAGAACAAAAATTCCCTGTAGACGTGAACAAGTACCTGAGCGTTCGTCTCGTCAGTGTTTATCACGGCATCATGCTGAATTCTCTCTGTGAAAAAAAGAGTGAATGTAATGAAGATTCTCTTCTATAACGAGTCTGATTCATTCTGCACAAAGATCTGACACTGCTAACGTTTTCCTGATTCTATTTGAACACGACGGACCTGAATCTAATAATAATATGAACTAAATCTGAAGGGTAAATAAGTGCTGAGGTCATTTTTATACGCTGTAGGTATTAAAAATAAATGTACGCTGTTATATTAAACACGCACCTCTGTGTTGTGGACCGTATTTTCTTTTACAGAGTAAAACAGTTTGAACAGAAATCAGAATCCCGCACATTACCAGCGCTGTTCCCAGACACATCACTACAGGATTATAAGACGCTGCTTTAAGGCACAAAAAAATCATCAAATTTTTGTCTGCATATGAACACGGAATATGATCAGCAAGAAAAAAAGCATAGCGTGTCACATCACATAACAATGACAAATATGAACGTTTTTCTTGGTGTCTGTATCTATAAACCCCAAATAATATACACAAATTGTTCACCAACCAAAGTTCTCCATCTGTACCGATGTCCCGTTCCCCAAGATGATCTTCCCACACAGGAGCACAGCGCAGTAGTAAGTTCCAGTATCACTGAGGCTGAGGATGTTCTTGGAGAAGTTGTACACACAGGTGTGTGTAGAAGAGCTGCTCTCACACTGATGGCTGCTGTTGTGATGAGTGTAAATGATTTGAGGATGGGATTGTGGTGGAGCAGCTCTGAACCAGAGCACTTGGAGTTCTGCTGCTCTGCTCTCAGAGAGAACCGAGCACTGCAGAGTCACTGAGGCTCCTGCAGGAACCGAGTCCAACACGCCGCTCTGCCACACAGAGAAACGCACATCTTCAGTACCTGTTCAGTGAGATTTAGACAGAATGAGATCTCACTAGATTCTCCTTTTTTTCTCCTTTATTGTTGAACCTTCAAATATTCTGCATTGTTAGACATGTACAGTACGGTATATACAGTATGTGTATGATTCAGTTTGCTAATTAAATTCTTCGACTGTCTCTCGCTGTAAGGTGATAATCAGTTTACGATCCAAAAAATAAATAAATAAATAAAACTGAGCTTAACAACTATATAAATCGTAATCACTTATTAATGATGTTGATGTTTATTCATAAAATGTAAAATGCAACATTATTTTCATCTGATTGCATTTTTACACTGGAAATTGGTATATAAAATTTTTGCTCTATAGTGTAACAATGAATCAATATGGATTTTAGGAACGTTGAGGTAAAGGAAACCAATTAGCTTCTCAGACCTGAAAATTATTTACAGTTGGAAAATAATCTATATATTTTTTTTATATTAAGCTCATATTTATGTTTCTAGAAATTCATAGCAGTGTCTAAAGCCATTTTAAGTAAAGGTAATAAAGAAAAGATAATGATTGGATTTTAAGATAAACACCTCATAAATTAATTTCAAATGAAAATCATTTCAATGCTAAAAATAATTAAGTCATGATAGTTTACCGTAAATTCTTAACTTTCACTGATAAAAATGTTCCTTTCCCAAACTGTATTGTAAATATCTTTATTCCGCAGTAATACACGGCTTCATCTGACGGTTCCATGTTATTAATTTTCAAATTGCAGCTTTCTTTTAAATTCTCAACACTAAACCTCGGGGATTTGAACTCATCTTCAAAAATAGGATTTGGTGCTAGTTTTTGAATTGTGACAATTACACAAGGCTCGTGTCCTGCTGCTTGTTTGTACCAAATAATAGGATCGGTGCTTTTTTTGTTCGTTCGAATGCACTGTAGAGTCACGTTTTCACCAGAAGCAGCAGTGATCACAGAGTTTGGCTGATGGAGGACGTTCTTTTGTGCAGAACCTAACGTGAGGAGCCACAGAACAAAAAAATGTTTATGTATAAATTTCATTTAAAACATTTAAAACTTTCATTAAAATGCTGTAATGCTTCACTGGTTTCACATTTAGCCTCTAGAACCATTTCAGTTAGTGAACTTTAGACTATAATGTTAATTATATGATTATAATCTATATAATTATATATAATGATTATATCTAAAAGCAGAATCACTCACCGGTTTGACGAAAAAGCACCAATGTAATCCACATCAGCATCATCATCTCCAACCCCAGGCTTGTGCATGAGCATGTCCTTTCAACACACTGAGCCTGAGGGGCGTTACTGAGAGTTTAAGACATCATGAAGCTCAGCCCCCTGACCTCAAAACTCTGTATGTGGAGACTAATGGTGTTGCCTCCAAGCAAGAAATCATTGATGATAAAAAAACGTAGGCTACAAGCACTACCACTAGATGTTATGTATATTTTGAATATGTACAGTATGATTATGGTTGGCTTTGGAAAACCTTCCCAGGGTGAACTTTTGATACGTCACAAAATACACTATATTGCCAAAGGTTTTGGGACGTCTGCCTTTTTATGCACATTAAATTTAATGAAATCCCATTTTTAATCCACAGGGTTTTAGTATGGAGTTGTCTTACTTTTTGCAGCTATAACATCTTCAACTCTTGCGAAGGCTTTCCTCGAGGTTTAGGAGTGTGTTAATGGAGATTGTTGACCATTCATCTAGAAGCACATTTGTGAGGTCAGGCACTGATGTTGGACGAGAAGGCATGGCTCGCAGTCGCCGCTCTAATTCATCCCAAAGGTTTTGAGGTCAGGACTCCACCAAACATTATACTGGGCACATTGCCATCAAGCATCTACCGTTCTCCTGGCAACAGCAAACCCAGATTCATCCATTGGATTACCTGATAGAGATCCTAGAGTCCAGTGATGGCGTGATTTACACCACTGCATCCGATCCTTTGCATTGCACTTTGAGATGTAAGGCTTGAAGCTGAAGGCCACACAAAGTTTTGAGTTCTGTGTTTTCTGGTTCTGTGTTGACTCTGCAGAACGTTGGCAGCATTTGCGCACTGCTCAACATGCGCTGAATTCACTTTGTGATTTTACGTGTCCTACCACTTCATGGCTGAGTTGCTGTTGTTCCCAGTTGCTTCCACCACTAACAGTTATAACACCACTAACAGTTGACTGTAGAATATTTAGTAGTGAGGAAGCTTCATAGTTGAACTTACTGTATTGCACAGGCGGCAACTGATCACGTTACCACGCTTGAATTCACTGAGCTCCTGAGAGCGACCCATTCTTTCACAAATGGTTGTAGAAGCAGTCTGTATGCCTAGGTGTTTTAGTTTATACACCTGTGACCATGGAAGGGATTGGAACACATTCATTTAATGATTTGAAGGAGTGTCCCAAAACTATTGGAAATATAGTAAATAAGCACATTCACTCCATCAACTATTCAGAATATTTAGTCACATGACACGTTCACCTGGAAGTTGGATTATGCATCATCATTTGCATTTCCTGAAGATCATGGAAAGAAGAATATCGTTCCATACGTTTTCTTTATTTTCAGTAATAATGGAATATCGACTGATGAGGTCACTGTGAGTACAACACTGTTGCAGAAATTATAGAGTGGAAGTAAATTATTAATAAAAAAAAACAAACATTTAAGTAAATTTAATGTGCTGAAGGTTTTCCTGCCATTATCATGTAGGGTAATCAATGAGTAATCAAGTGCTATAGAAATAAAAATTCAACTGAATTCAATGCTGCTTATTGAAAAGCAAAACTTTGAGAAAAAAAACATAAAAAATAAGTTTCTTTTTCTCAGATTATAAATTTCAGGTACTCTATAACTTTGTAAACCAGATCATTATCATGTGACCACCAGACAATGAAATTTATTAAAGGCGGGGTCTCCGATTTTTGAAAGCCAATGTTGACATTTGAAATCACCAAAACAAACACGCCCCTAACCCAAATGGGTCCCACCCCTGTATTGATAGCTCCGCCCACACATACATACGTAACCCAGGCAACTAATGGAAAGAAATGTGTCTTTATCATAGCTGAAGGGAAGAACAATACGATTGCAGATAAACAAACAAGCAAAAATGACACACAAGCGTAATCATGTAAAGGACAAAGGCATATATTAGTTCTGTGTAACAAAGCAAAACCAACGTTACTCACCTATCGAGAAGGAAAAAAGCGCCTCGGCGTCTTAAGTAAAGTTGGTCACATATTCACAGATTGGAGTTTCCCGAGTCAATAACTCCTGAGCTAAACGCTGTTACTACACAAAACACGGTTGTAGCTGCGTCTCTACATTACTACGATAGAAAAGAGGTGTTATTTGTGTAGTAACAGTGTTTAGCTCAGGAGTTATTGACTCAGGAAACTCCAATCTGTGAATATGTGACCAACTTCCTGCTCCTTCAGTTCTCTCCAGCGCTGGAAAGCTGATCCTATATTAACATGTCCTACTTCTTACCTTATCGTAAGCCTTTCTTCGCTTTCTTTCTTTGTTTTTATCCTCCATGTCAATGTTAAAACCGCTTTCTGCTAATGTCACACATGCACACCGAACACTCTCTCCGCCCATATTGACAAGACACGCCCCTTTCTGCTCATTGGCTACACGTTTGTTTTGATTTTTGTTTATTATTCGACCCGATGTTTTTCTGAAGCATTTCTCAAAAATCGAAGAACCCACCTTTAATGGGTTAATTATCTCACACTGTTTATTTCTGCCCTCAAATGTTGTGCCCTCAAATGACCTCAAATGCCTTTGGGGTCGTAATGTCCGGCTGCATCATACCTCAACATCGCTGATTATTTCCACCAACAGCACAACATCATGTGTTTCATTCCTTGCACAATGTGGGAGATTTTCTTTTTTTTAAAGTACAAAAGCAAACAAACAAACAAATATAAAGATCAACAATCATTATAAAAAGATTCAGCTGCAGTAACAATTAACCCTGAGAACAGAAATAATGACACTGAATCATAGTAGAGATCTAATCTAAGTTATAGAAAGACCTCGAACATCAGAATAGATAATATCTTCTTGTTTTCTGACTCTTCCTCTTTTCACTCTCCGGTCATTGAAATGTAAAGCAGCGTAATTCGGCTCGACAGTGTCACAGTCCTGTAGGAACGAATAGGAGATTAGAAATGAAATCTGAAATCTAGCAACGTTTTTTTTTTATATATTTTTTGTGACAAATTTAATTGCTTATCCATGAACATCATCCTAAATTCACATACCCCGAATATTTACCTGTTTGAGAATCTGGTCTGTCACAGAACCTGGTTTTAATCTCACTGTAGAGAAGAAAATTCACTTTAAAAAAATAATAAATAAATTTGTAAGGTGAGATTTTTTTTTACTTCTAATTTTCAGAAGGAGTTTTATTAACTTCATTAAAAAAACAGACATTCTCAAAAGGAAATGATTGTGTCTGGCTGCTCTGAGTGATAGAGATTAAATCAGTATTTCTAATAAATTCTTGACTCATTGTATACAATAGAAATTAAATGAATATTATAAGATATTTTAACCCTTGTATGTTGTTCGGATCTGTGGGACCCGTATTCATAAACATGAATAGCTTTGAAAAACTTTGCTTCCTTGTAGATTTGTTGATTTTTTCCCACTCATAACTTGATTAAATTTGATTTTCTTTTTTTTATTACATTTTGTTAAAAAACAACAAAAAACAAATAGCATTTTAATCAAAAAATGTGATTTAATAAAGGTAAAGGCCAAATATTAACCATATATGCTGTTTATATTGCTTGCAATTGGGATGAAGTAAACATCTGTAGAGTATTTTAACATAAAATTTTTGACTGTGTTGAATTAAAATCCCAAAAATGCAGCGGGTCAAACAGACCCACGAACACTGGCTGAGTAACAAAAATACGAACAACATACAAGGGTTAATAAAAGACAGAATGCAGAATTACCTTTGTGTCTTTCACTGTTTCTCTCTTCATAGCTTAAGACGAAGGTCAAAGTGAAGATCACAACCATACACACTCCTAAAGCTACAGAGAGGCAGATCACTTCAGGACCCACAGATCTCTCTGTCACACAGTAAACATTTAATACAAAGATTATAAATAAAGATTTGATATGCTGTAAAAAAGATAAAAGTAGAAATCTTTGTAATTTGACACCAATAGAATTTATTGGAAAAGTTAGTAGATATAAAGTGGATCAAATAACTACAATGTCTTTTTTGTTGATAAAACCTCTTACTTCTCACCCATCTGTATACGTGTCCCGTTCCCGAAGATGATCTTCCCACACAGAAGCACAGCGCAGTAGTAAGTTCCAGTATCATTGAGGCTGAGGATGTTCTTGGAGAAGTTGTACACACAGGTGTGTGTAGAAGAGCCGCTCTCACACTGACGGCTGCTGTTGTGATGAGTGTAAATGATTTGAGGATGGGATTGTGGTGGAGCAGCTCTGAACCAGAGCACTTGGAGTTCTGCTGCTCTGCTCTCAGAGAGAACCGAGCACTGCAGAGTCACTGAGGCTCCTGCAGGAACCGAGTCCAACACGCCGGTCTGCCTCACACTCACTTTTACATCTTCAGTACCTGGTCAGTGTGATATAGACAGAGTGAAATCTTAGTTTGAGTCTTCTATAATACAGCTAATACACAGTTCAGAAAGCCCCTTCTGACATTTATAACATTTTATCCTGCATTACTGTTGGTTCCCAAATCTGATTGATTGTATGTGAATTATAGAGAAGAACTTAAAAAAAATAAATCATGCACAGCTAAACAACTACATGCACAGAGAGACAATGACTCTGCTGCAGGAACTGAGTCCAACATCGCACTGTAAAAAGCTGATACATAATGTATAATGTATACAAGAAAAAACTTGAACCATGTGGTTTGTAATAAAAAAAAAAAAAGGAAAAGAGCCAACTGGAGGAAATGTATGAAAATATAAATGTATGTATTTAAAACAAAAATTCATGTCATACCATATCAGCAATAATTCTCATCATTTATGTTGGTTATTAATAAATTTGGTAATTTTAATAAAAGAAAAATTTATTTCAAAAATAACAATAATTGAAATGGGTTAAATGATTATTTGTGTATGTTAAAATTCTTACCTTTCACTGCTAAAAATGTTCCTTGTCCAAATTCTTTTATGTAACTTACTATGCCGCAGTAATACACGGCTTCGTCTGATGGTTCCACATTCGCAATTTTTAAATGGCAGCTCTTTTTTTCTTTCTCAATGGTGAATTTCGGTGGCTTGAACTCATCTTCATAACTGGCTTCATGATGAACTTTGACCATTACCCGAGGCTCATGTCCGACTTTTTGCTTGAACCAGTAAATGGCTTCAGTGCTTTTCTCTCCCAGTCGAAAGCACTGCAGAGTCACGTTATCACCGACACGGGCAGAGATAAACGGGTCCGACTGATTGATGATGTTTGTATGTACAGAATCTGCTGTTTAAAATGTTTAAAATTATATAACAAAATATGTACCTTAGATTTGCACAAGGAATAAATAAATAAAATAAATAAATAAAACAACCAATCAGTTATAATAAGTGTATTTGCATATGTCACTAATCCTCATGTGTAACAACCCTGAAAACCAGCCACACTTACCAGTTTTATTAAAAAGCACCACTGTAATCCATATCAGCATCAGTATCCTCAGTCTGAGGTCTGTATACAGCATGTCTCCTCTTGCTTAACTGTTATAGGTCAAACTGAGCACATTTCACTCTGTGGCACAGATTTAAGTCGTGCAACTCTGATGTCACAGAATTTTCCACATCCCATTTTAGACCAAACTAGAAGCAGTAGATAACTGACTGTGGCTCCTCCTTACAAAACCTTTTTAACAATTGACATGAAAGAAAGAAAGAAAGAAAGAAAGAAAGAAAGAAAGAAAGAAAGAAAGAAAGAAAGAAAGAAAGAAAGAAAAAGATAGAAAGAAAGAAAGAAAGAAAGAAAGAAAGAAAGAAAGAAAGAAAGAAAAGAAAGAAAGACAGTAAAAGAAAGAAAGAAAGAAAGAAAGAAAGAAAGAAAGAAAGACAGAAAAAGAAAGAAAGAAAGAAAGACAGAAAAAGAAAGAAGGAAATAAACAAACAAACAAACAAACAAACAAATAAATAAATAAATAAATAAAGACAGTAAAAGAAAGAAAGAAAGAAAGAAAGAAAGAAAGAAAGAAAGAAAGACAGAAAAAGAAAGAACGAAAAAAGAAAGAAAGAAAGAAAGACAGAAAAAGAAATAAATAAATAAACAAATAAACAAACAAAAAAATAAATAAAGACAGACAGAAAGAAAGAAAGAAAGAGATGAAAGAAAGAAAGACAGAAAAAGAAAGAAGGAAATACATAAATAAATAAATAAATAAATAAATAAAGAAAGAAAGACAGAAAAAAGAAAGAAAGAAAGAAAAAGAAATAAAGAAAGAAAGAAATAAAGAAAGAAAGAAAAAGGGAGGAAGAACGAAAGAAAAAAGAAAAGAAAGAAAGAAAATAAGCTGCACAACCTTTTTTGAAATGGAGAAATATATTTATATATATATATATTTCTGTTGAGAGCATTAATATACATTTTATTCAAAATAATTTCTGCTCTGTGACCAATATTTAGTAAGTTGGACTTGTAGTAAGGACGGCACATGGACCTGTAAGTTGTGGTTGAGGAATATTTTTAAATCCAGTTGGTAATCTTAGATCCAAATTACTAAACTGTTCCATAATGCTGTGGTTTTGTCCGAAAAGCTCGGCTTCTTGCTGAAGTCTTCATTATTCAAGGTAATAACAAAGATCCTGCACATGTTGATGAATTGTTCACCGACACACTGATATATTGTCAACGATCTCTTTTAATAATTAATATTTGCAATCTGGGGGGCACGATGACTTAGTGGTTAGCACGTTCACCTCACACCTCCAGGGTTGGGGGTTCGATTCCCACCTCCACCTTGTGTGTGTGGAGTTTGCATGTTCTCCCCGTGCCTCGGGGGTTTCCTCCGGGTACTCCGGTTTCCTCCCCCGGTCCAAAGACATGCATGGTAGGTTGATTGGCATCTCTGGAAAATTGTCCGTAGTGTGTGATTGTGTGAGTGAATGAGAGTGTGTGTGTGCCCTGTGATGGGTTGGCACTCCGTCCAGGGTGTATCCTGCCTTGATGCCCGATGACGCCTGAGATAGGCACAGGCTCCCCGTGACCCGATGTAGTTCGGATAAGCGGTAGAAAATGAGTGAGAGTGAGAGAGATTAATCATCAACATAACATTATGAGTAAGACTTTACACTTTTAAAGATTATTTTCCATGAATAAGGAATAAAGCATAATCATATAAAAATTAATCCACAGTAGTCTGCTGTGATGGAGGCCAATATGAAGCAAAATTCGAGTTATTGCAGCAATTTGTCCAAAGTGAGGTTTTTAATTTATTGTTGAACAATATATCATAATATATAACCATTTATAGTAACATTTAATAAAAGGAAATGTAACTAAACACACAAACACACACACTCACACTCACACACACACACACACAGCTAGTCTTTCCACTAGATTGGAAACTAGGTTGGAGCGTGACTGTAGGAATTTGTGTTCATTTATTTAGCTACAAGAACATTACTGAGATCAGACTCTGATGTTGAGATGTTAAGGAGACTCCAGTTCCAGTTCATCCCAAAGGCAGCGTACAAAGACATCTGTACAATTGTGTGATTTCAATATTCTTGTCGAAGGCCCATCCATACAGTATATGGCCAGAATAATGTGTGTTAATGAATAATTGTTCACCAAATAACAGAAAGTAAAGAAAAATAAAAACGTATGAAGTAAAATTGCATTGATATCTTAATAAAACATATTTCAGTTATAAACTTGAAAAACAGAGTTAAAACAATATAAATTTGTACTATACACACACACACACACAATATATATATATATATATATATATATATATATATATATATATATATATATATATATATATATTGGGTCACTGGTTTAGTAGTCACTAGATAATGTCATCAATTTCAATTAAATAATTTTTTTTATTGTGAATCAAATCCTGAGAACAGAAATATTGACACTGAATAATATCAGAGATAAAATCTAAGTTACAGAAAGAACTCGTACATCAGAATAGATAATATCTTGAGGCTGCTGTTTTTTGCCTCTTCCTCTTTTCACTCTCCGCTCATTAAAATATAAGGCAGCGTAATTCAGCTCCTCGTTGTTACAGTCCTGTAGGAATGGATATCAGATTACAAATGACAGAAGTTTGAATTTTTATGTTTCGCTCGTCCATGGATATCATCATGTATTTACCTGATTTAGCGTCTTGTCCGTCTCAGAACCCGGTTTTAATCTCACTGTAGAGAAAAAAATCAACATAAGTTTGGATCTCTGTGGTGAGACCTACTTCTCATCTGCAGTCACATTTTTATTTCTTATTTTCAGAAGGTTATTAGCTTCAATCAATAGAAACATATGTTTGGGTGAGAATGAGTGTTTAGAACTGATAAAACATGGAATAATTTTTTTTTCTGGAAATTCCACAATATTAAATGTAACCTTATTCGGAAAAAAATGACCTTACTTAAGTAATAAAAATAGTCTAAAAGTCTGCAATTTACTGTTTTATAAGCAACATAAAGACTCCAGGATGTGTCGTTATATGAAATAATCATCAACAGAAACTCGGTATTCCACTTTTTCCAATGACCTTAAGTAGAATTTATTCATTCGTCTTCATTCGTCTTCTATCGCTTATCCGAACTACCTCGGGTCACGGGGAGCCTGTGCCTATCTCAGGCGTCATCGGGCATCAAGGCAGGATACACCCTGGACGGAGTGCCAACCCATCGCAGGGCACACACACACACACACACACACACACACTCTCTCATTCACTCACGCAATCACACACTACGGACAATTTTCCAGAGATGCCAATCAACCTACCTACCATGCATGTCTTTGGACCGGGGGAGGAAACCGGAGTACCCGGAGGAAACCCCCGAGGCACGGGGAGAACATGCAAACTCCACACACACAAGGCGGAGGCGGGAATCGAACCCCCAACCCTGGAGGTGTGAGGCGAACGTGCTAACCACTAAGCCACCGTGCCCCCCTAAGTAGAATTTAATATTTACCAAATCAGTATTTCTAACAAACTAGTGATTTGATGTATACGATAGAAATAATCTAATATTCTAATAGATTTGTAATCATTTAATAAATTTAAAAAAATAGCCCTAATGCAGACTTACCGCTGCTTCGTTCACAGTTTCTCCTTTTACAGGTTAGAACAAAGATCAAAGCGAAGATGGAAACCACACACAGTGCCAAAGCTACAGCGAGGAACATCACTACAGGATCTGTAGATCTCTCTGTCACACAGTAAACATCAGGATATTAACACTGGGACTAGTTTAGTAACGTTCTAAGCATTTACAGCTACAATTTAACAGAAGTAGTTAAAGAAATCAGCAAATCCTGGAACATTATTAACATTATAATTTGGGTGGGGGTTCTATAGTTTATAATTTAACTGAGAATTTTTTTTTATGAATTTTTTTAATAACTGCTATGTACCCTGGAATATCTGTATTTGTGTCCCGTTCCCGAAGATGATCTTCCCACACAGGAGCACAGCGCAGTAGTAAGTTCCAGTATCATTGAGGCTGAGGATGTTCTTGGAGAAGTTGTACACACAGGTGTGTGTAGAAGAGCCGCTCTCACACTGACGGCTGCTGTTGTGATGAGTGTAAATGATTTGAGGATGGGATTGTGGTGGAGCAGCTCTGAACCAGAGCACTTGGAGTTCTGCTGCTCTGCTCTCAGAGAGAACCGAGCACTGCAGAGTCACTGAGGCTCCTGCAGGAACCGAGTCCAACACGCCGCTCTGCCTCACACTCACTTTTACATCTTCAGTACCTGTTAATGACATTCAGATCATTGTTTCAGTTAATTATTCTATTTTTTTTTTGGACATTAGAGAAATCATATTGAAATGGATTGTCGGGAAACAGAGGCAAGAGTATTTTTAGTCTTTAAGTGAAACACATGAATAAATAAATAATTAATCATGTCATAAGAATGTCAGTACATCCACTGACCACAGACACGTGATTTAACTACTAAATATGATACCCAATTGTTAATATTAAAATTAATTACATTTTTACCTTTGACTGATAAAAATGTTCCATTTCCAAACCTCGTTAAAAATCTTCTGTATCCACAGTAATACACGGCTTCATCTGATGGTTCCACGTTAGCGATTTTTAAATGGCAGCTTTTTTTAGTTTTCTCGATGCTGAATTTTGGTGGTTTGAACTCATTTTCATAAATATGTTCATGTTGAACTGCGACTATTACGCGAGGCTCGTGTCCGACTTTTTGTTTGTACCAAACGACAGATCCAGAGTTATCGTCGTTCAGCTTAAAGCAGCTCAGAGTCACGTTGTCACCAACACCAGCAGAGATCCATGGGTCAGGCTGAGAGACATCACTGTTCTGTGTAGAAACTAATATCAAGAATTAAGAAAGAAACATGAATCAATATATCAAAACTTACTAAAAATATATTGTCATAGATAAATGTTTAGATATTCTGGCACTTTACAAAGTTTCCATCGTTGTGGAACGCTAATAATAATTGAACGTGAGATCAAATTTAAATAAAATATTAGCGATCTACATGCATTGTGCTAAATAACCTGAACTTTCTAGTAAAAACAGGATCGATGTGTTGTTCTAATTAACAATAAAATTTCAAGAAAAAAATAACATCTTTAAGATGTTAAGAACTTCTGATTAAACAGAAATTAAGGAGAAATAGTTTGGATTTTAGATTTTGCAATAAAATTCTTGGGAAGCTCTAGGATTAACCTACCAAACGTTAATAACCTTAAAAATGTCTTGTTACTATTTATTATTAGTTATATAATAAAGAATCTGGTGAAACCTTAAAAAACACACTGTATCTTATCTTACAGAATAAAAAAATTTTTTTGCTTCTTGAACACTGTTGGGTTTTTCTTATAGACTTTTGGTTGCTGATAGATATGTTTTACAGGACGATTAGCATCCGCGATACATTCTGCTAGATTTTGTTCATCAGATTGAAAAGGTTTCATCAGGACATTGCTACAGTGGAAAAACCATATAATCCGTCAATGCTTACTGACTAGTGTCGGACACTACAACGTGACGCCTCGGATATTGAACACAAACGAAAATCTGGAGCAAAACACTTTTAATTATGTTGAACTTAATATCATTTTAGAAACATAAACGTGATTAAAAACATTATTGTCTGTACACAGTTAACTGTCTATGTCTCAGAGTTCCTACGTGATGCAACAAACCCAAAACTATATTTGTGCAAACCCACCAGGTACCTGTCACAATCAGCCAAACAAACAATTGTTTAGAGTTATTAAAGGAATAATGATTGAATACGTTATCTTCTAAAGCGTAGGTCTTGTTGAAAACACGCACATTTCAGTGTTGTAGAGTTTTACGAGAAGGTTGAAGCCCTTCTAATAATCTTATACAAACCGTCATTATTTGTGTCGACGAGCCTCATAACGGAAACCTATTTGTCATCAGAAACATAAAAACTATGTTGACTTACCAGATTTATTCAAAAGCATCAGTGTTATCCACATCACCTTCAACATCATCATCATCATCATCATCATTATCATCAGCTTCAGCCTGTGTTCTGTGTACAAGCATGTCTACGCCTGCTCAACATATGACTTTGTGCCCAGATTTATAATGACCTCACACACTTCCAGTGAAATATTACACACACACTCAAGTCCAGGAAGCTGTCAGGAGACTGAAGCCCCTCCTCATACCTTTTTTTTTCTCTTTTTTCAATGCCCTTTTTCTTCAAATAGAAAATAAAACATCATCAACAAAAAAAGTGAAGGAAATAAGGTGAACAATTATTTTAACTGATGTTTCATTTCATCAAAGTTTAAAAAATAACAACTTCTGCTTGTACAATAATATACTTAATAAACTCAATGGCATTTTATTAATGATTGGAATTAAAGAACATTATGGATGAGATCCAATATTTTCTACTTCACAAGACTAATTTGTTTAAGGATATTTATTTAAATGTAAAATAAAATGTATAGAGTTAAACGTTTTAGCGAATAATCAAACTTCGATGTAGATCGGTTTAACAAATAAACTGTCAAATATAGTGAACAGGAAGTAACTGTAATCATAATCTCCAATTTTACACTGAGAAAAAAAGCTAATTTTATTTACTGTATTAGACAGAAACCCTCATCCAAAGCATCTTACATTTAACTCATTGATTCGAATTAGGGTTAAGGGCCTTGTTCAGGGGCCCCAATAGTGGAATCTTGGTGGTCTACAACCTTCCAATCAGTTGTCCAACACCTTAATCACAGAGCTACTTAACAGAACATCGTATTCAGTCTCCACTCTTCTGGAAAGACCTTCAATGGAACATCACTGTTAGGATTTCTGCCCAATTCAGCCACATTATTAGTGAAGTCAGGCACTGATGTCCTCTGAGAAAACCTGGTGCACTGTAAACCCTCCGATTCATCTCCAAGGTGTTTAGTGGAGTTGTGGTCATGGCCCTGTTGAGGCTGCTCATGTTCTTCAACACCAGACGTGGCCTTCACAGTGGCATTGTTATAGAATAAACCTAGTTTGTGCCTCTTAGTTCTAGTGAAGGGAAATTATAATGCTACAGTATACAATGACATGCTACACAAGTGTGTACTTACAAATTTGTGGCAACAGTTTTGGGGAACAACCACATTCTAGGTCTGAAGATATTGATAAGATCTCTTGAAGAACTTTAACTACAAAGCTCCTTCTTCCTTTGACTGACCTCTTTCTTACACTATTAGTGTAGCGATTTTAGGGATAACTAGTTCATTAATATTCTTAACACTATCAACGAACTCATGATTCATGTTTACTGTAATCCGATGTATAAAAGCAGCCGATGAATCGACAACCCAAAGAAGATGACGTTAGGAGGCAGCGGTGACAGGAGAAGAGCTTTAAGTAAATGTCAATGAGAGACAAATCTCCTTGTAGAGTTTATAGAGCGACACAACTGGGTTAAAGCTTAATCAAGGCTAAAGAGTGTGTTACTGAAAACAATGAAACAATTCAGACAATCAGACTGACATTTTTGAGGAGTGTTAAAATGATTATTCTCTCTCTCTATCTGTCTGTCTCTGTCTCTCTCTCTCTCTCTCTCTGATGTTTTTTCATACAAAATGTCAGTATGGATGTGGGTGGAGTTTAATTCAGGCCATAATGTGACTCCTCCTTCACCACTGTGTAACACTAACCAATCATCTCTCTCTCTCTCTCTCTCTCTCTCTCTCTCTC
>NC_083472.1:22963968-22996468 GCF_030014155.1 Tachysurus vachellii
GAGAGAGAGAGAGAGAGAGAGAGAGAGAGAGAGAGAGAGAGAGAGAGAGAGAGAGAGAGAGAGAGAGAGAGAGAGAGAGAGAGAGAGAGAGAGAGAGAGAGAGAGGGAGAGAAAGAGAGAGAAAGAGAGTAAGAGAGAAAGTGAGAGAAAGTTCCTGATGAGATCCCTGTTTCAGGCTGATCGACTGATGACAGCCATGTTTTTAAGGAATCATGAGAGATCTACAGATTTGCACACTGCTGTTGTATGAAGCGAATTTAAAATAAATCTGTCATATGCTTCATGAGAAACAGCAATAATCACAACAACCCCCTAGTGGCTCCTAGACCTCCCTTTAAATCTATCGAATTCCTGCGCTGTAATAAACTTGTCTTGGTTTCATATAATTCTCTTATTCTGTTCTATAATTACTGTACACAGCGTAGCTCTAATAACAAAAGCATCTGCGTGCTGCTGCTTAACATTTACCTACTTTATCTTTAGATAATATTGTTCACTGTCTGTACACACCACACCCCACCCCACTAGCACACCCCACCCCACCAGCACACCGCACCACGCCTCTCCTGCTATTCAGCAGTCATGTCATCTGTTACTGCCAACACGTTGTGAGCTACAGGGAACAGCAGAAAGGTCCAGAGGAACTCCAGTGGAGCAGAAGAACCATGGAGGTAAAGAGAATAACACTGATCGTGAACCTGTGGCTCCTCATTAACCTAAATCAACAGCATGGATCTGCGTTCAATCTGGACGATACCGTCGTTCTGAGGAAAAATGGAGAGGCTGGGAGTCTGTTTGGATTTTCTCTTGCAATGCACCGTGAACTCAAACCTACTAACCAGCAACTGTGAGTAAATAAGAAGGGGAAATTCTAAGTAAACAACATGTCGGTAGATGTGAAAGTGTCCAGACATTTTTCACATTCCACAGTGGTTTCGTCTTTGAATTTTAATCATTTAGGACGTGAACAAAAGTCACCAGGAGTGTTTGATATGCAGTGGTTAGACGTAACCAGATAGACAGTGCTAATAAACGTAAAACTCAGTTTATATACTGTACTTTGTAATTATATACCTATATACCTGTAATTATATAATTATATACATTTGTCCAGTGCTTTTACTTTTTATCGTTAAATCAACTGGCATTAAAAATAAGGATGTTGACCATCGTGCGGTCTAAATATTTTTATATCGTTTGTGCTAGTTTTTATTACACCCTTAATTCCTTCATTCTTAATTCCTTCATGGTGAAAATAAAGAGAAATGCAGGTGATGATGAAAATTATGAATGTAATGTATATATTGCGGATACCAGAGACGGGGGGACTCGAGTCATATGACTTGACTCGAGTCAGACTTAAGTCGCAAATTTGAGACTTGAGACTTGCTTGACTAATATTAAAAAAGACTTGACTTGACTTTGACTTGACATTCATGACTTGAGACTTGACTCGGACTTGAGTTAAATAACTCAGAGATGGGGACTCGACTTGACTCGAGTCAGACTTAAGTCGCCTTGAGACTTGCTTGACTAATATAAAAAAAAGACTCGACTTGACTTTGACTTGACATTCATGACTTGAGACTTGACTCGGACTTGAGTTAAATAACTCAGAGATGGGGGACTCGACTTGACTCGAGTCAGACTTAAGTCGCTTTGAGACTTGCTTGTCTAATATTAAAAAAAGACTCGACTTGACTTTGACTTGACATTCGTGACTTGAGACTTGACTCGGACTTGAGTTAAATAACTCAGAGATGGGGGACTCGACTTGACTCGAGTCAGACTTAAGTCGCCTTGAGACTTGCTTGACAAATATTAAAAAAAGACTCGACTTGACTTTGACTTGACATTCATGACTTGAGACTTACTTGTGACTTGCACATGTGTGACTTACTCCCACCTCTAGCAGATTCTGAAAATCAGACTTGTTTTCACACAAAGGTTTTACTGAGACCTGGCAACCCTAATTTAAAATAATTCTAAAATAGACCATTCCTATTAGGATATATTGAAATATTTCATCATAGATTACTGTACGTGATCGAAAAGACAAACTTTGTATGCACATGCAGTCATGCTTCGCTCTAGGTGGAGCAAACCAGTGTAGAAAAAGAAATAAATGCCCCCACACAGCAAAACCTTCTTCAGCTGCTTTCGTTTCCTTTAATGTATCACTCTCTTATGTATAGTATGAACAAGGATTCAGATGCTGACATCATTTAGTCCTACATATTTGTAGGTACAATTTGGTTTTCTGTACTTTCAGTTTAGGATCTGACGAATCGTAACACATGAAAGATCACAAATAATAGGTCTTGGCTTTGTTGGGATGACTTGTAAGTCATGCATGAACGTGTCTGAGTGCTTTGCCAACTATTAAAATGTTTTCTAAATTAGAACGAAACTGAATCTGATGTGAATTAACTGTTGTAGAAAGGACATTATTTACATTGATATTATTTCCTGCCCAGTGTCACCCAAATGAGGATGAGGTTCACTTCTGAGTCTGGTTCCTCTCAAGGTTTCTTCCTCATATCATCTCAGGGAGTTTTTCCTCACCACCGACACCTCAGGCCTGATCATTATGGATAGGTGTTAGAGATAAATAGTAACTTAATTTTAAACTTTAACATTTTTATTCTCTTTCTAATACGCCTGTAAAGCTGCTTTGAGAATTGAAGTTTCTCAATTCTTCATACTTTAATACTGTATATCACTGAACAGACAAATAACCAATCATTTCTGACCTCAGCTTGCTGATCGGTGCTCCACGTGCGAAAGCCTTACCCAGTCAGAAAGCCAACATAACTGGAGGTCTCTATCGCTGTAAGTTCACAAAGCAGAGTGATGACTGTGAACGGATCCCTGTAGACACTGAAGGTTGGTGTTAACATCTGTAAACATTTATGATGATGCGAATTAGTATTCAGAATTTTTACATCTTATAAATCATGGACAGATTCGAGGCCAGGACAGGGATTTGACCAGCGGGAAAACCAGTGGATGGGTGTGCTTGTGAAAAGCCAGGGTCCAGGAGGAAAAGTGGTGGTGAGTTAGTCCATAATATATAACACAGTAATAATTACTCTCATTAATGTTGTATTTGGATTGTTAAACTTTAATAATGTGTTAAAGTAAATATCCAGAAAATGTAAAACAGCATGAAAAAACATTTCCGGAACAGATGTGGACTTTAATAATTAGTATAGAGATGTTAGATGGTAAAAGTAGATTAGTAAATAATGATACTATGGTACATTATTGCTCTTTATATTGATCTCTAATACAAGACACAGTCTGGGACACATCCAGTGAAAAATAAATCCAATGCTAAATAATAAACAGACTCCGTTAATGGAATGTTGATTCACAGTGGGTTAGCACGTTCGCCTCACACCTCCAGGGTCGGGGTTCGATTCCCGTCTCCGCCTTGTGTGTGTGGAGTTTGCATGTTCTCCCTGTGCCTCGGGGGTTTCCTCCGGGTACTCCGGTTTCCTCCCCTGGTCCAAAGACATGCATGGTAGGTTGATTGGCATCTCTGAAAAATTGTCCGTAGTGTGTGTTTGCGTGAGTGAATGAGAGCGTGTGTGTGTCCTGCGATGGGTTGGCACTCCGTCCAGAGTGTATCCTGCCTTGATGCCCGATGTCGCCTCAGATAGGCACAGGCTCCCCGTGACCCGAGGTAGTTCGGATTAAGTGGTAGAAAATGAATGAATGAATGAATGAATGATTCACGGTGTAATTTGCTGGAATCCATCCATGTAGGTTTGTTCTCACCGCTACCAGCAGTGGATAAGGGACAATCGGCTGGTGCTGGGCAGATGCTTCATCCTGGAACAGAACCTGATTGTAGAAGACACAAGGACGTTTTGCCGCAATCGGGACAGTTCAAAGGAGCAGTTTGGTTACTGCCAGCAGGGCGTCTCTGCAGCTTTCACCAGGGACAAAAACTATATTGTGTTCTCAGGGCCTGGTGCCTATGAGTGGAAAGGTATCCTGCGTAAACATTTTAAAATTTTGGCTAAAATGCATTTACATTGCACATCAATTTGGGACAATTATACTGAACACTGGAAAAAAACAATCTTTCTGACTTCTTTAAGGTACTGTCCGTGTGGAGCCTGTCGACAACTTTATGCTGGACTCCTACGAAACCGGAGACCAGAGCGAGTTTAGTGAAAGCCGCATTCCTCTGACCCTCAGCAGCTATTTAGGTGAGACAGTCATATATCGTCTCTGTCAGACGGAATCCTCGTATCTCCAAAACCGTTATTTTTCAGGAAATAAAAAAAACGTACCTTATCTGCAGTGCACAGGGTTTAGTCCGCGTTGCAGTGGATTGTCTTGCGCTAAATTCCTGTCCTCAGACGAGCACCAGAACTAGCGGGGGCCAAGATTTTTTTTTCTGTAAAAAGACATTTACCTCAGAAGATGTGTTGATTCGTTGCGACTCTTCTTGAGGAGAAATATGCCGTGAAGCTCTCCCGCGGAGTGAGGAAGAGGTGGACAGTTGAAGTGTCCAATGGAGTTATGAGATTTGCGCTCAAGCTATTTTCAAGACTTTAGATTGGTTAATAACTTGTAAAAATAACAGACCCACGTGGGGACTGACCAATAGCATGGATATTTGAAAAAATATGAAATTGACCAAATTTGGACATACGAGGTTTCCGCCCGACAGCGACGATATATAGCTTTCATATATATTGTCCTAGCAGCCATAGAGCCTCCGTTATAAGCAGAGCTCATCTAAAATATCATGATCCCAGTCAAAGTATCCGATGATCCAAGATGGATTTGACATATTTTTCATCGTCTTGCACTTTTCCAGGCTTTGCTCTGGACTCTGGAATGAATCTGTTAAAGAAAGATGAGCAGGTCATAGTGGCCGGAGCTCCACGCTCCAATCTCAGTGGTGAGGTTCTGATCTTAAAGCCCGAAGCTGTGGAGGCTCAGGTGAGTCTGAGAGTAGCTCACGTTCTCCATGGCCCGGGTCTGGCGTCCTCTTTCGGCTACTCGCTGGCTGTGACGGACCTCGATGCAGACGGGTAAGACGTCTAGAGCTAGAGACCATGGCTTGATCTAACACGCCTGGCTCTTATTGACTTTACTCATAACAATGAATGTTGACTCATTCCATTCTTGTGTTTTTATAGCAATACGACTAAACAAAGTAATATTTCCATCTCAGTACTTAGCAATGCAAACAATTTTTAATGATAGAGACCTAAAAGCTTTTAGAATGCTTAGAAATCCTTTTAGGAATGTAAATATGTGATAATTGCTATAATTAATAGCAACTTTAAAGAACAGACACAACCTTTCAGAAAGCATATAAAGTGTTTTTTTCCCCAAAATGTTACTGAATTAACAAAGAGTAATCATCTTCGGGGGGGCACGGTGGCTTAGTGGTTAGCACGTTCGCCTCACACCTCCAGGGTCGGGGTTCGACTCCCGTCTCCACCTTGTGTGTGTGGAGTTTGCATGTTCTCCCCGTGCCTCGGGGGTTTCCTCCGGGTACTCCGGTTTCCTCCCCCGGTCCAAAGACATGCATGGTAGGTTGATTGGCATCTCTGGAAAAATTGTCCCTAGTGTGTGATTGCGTGAGTGAATGAGAGTGTGTGTGTGTGTGCCCTGCGATGGGTTGGCACTCCGTCCAGGGTGTATCCTGCCTTGATGCCCAATGACGCCTGAGATAGGCACAGGCTCCCCGTGACCCGAGGTAGTTCGGATAAGCGGTAGAAGATGAATGAATGAATGAATGAATGAATAATCATCTTCGGTGACGGCATGCAGCCTGTTTCTCAATATTTTAAAATAATAATTATGTTGGCTTTGTAGAAGCCAACATTCTGTTTTCCTATTTCAGCTTAGACAAAAATTTATAAAATTTAATGCGGCCTAGGGCTTTCGAGCCACATGCACCAAATTCGGATATGTTGTAGACCCTGGTCTGAAGTCTGTTGCTATTACTTTTCTAAGCGATCCGGGTACCAGTACTTCCGGTACCAGGTCTCAAATTGGCCTTTTTTCCCATAGACTCCCATTATAAACTTTGGAGGTTTATAACTCAGCAAGCTTTCAAACTATCTACACCAAACTCGGCCAGCTCCTTTAGGGTGAACAAAGTTTTAAATTGGTGTACCAACTGGCCTTTCGGTTGTCCCACAGCCCCGCCCCCAAAATATGCAAAATCAAAAAACTTTTTACAACATGGACATGTGACATATCAAAACACTCAGAACAGTGAGGGGAACTTCCTCACGTGTATTCTGATGACGTCACATGCTCGCCTCCACTTGCCTCCAAATGTTTTGGCACCCTATCTTTCTGTCCACTTGCCTCCAAAAGTAACACTGACCCTTATGTCCACTCGCCTCCAAAAAGCACCGGCCTTTGCGAATACTTGCCTCGTCAAAGCCAACATCAAAGTTTGTCGTGACGAACTTTACAAATCTAGTTTAAAACATATTTTTGTTGGAGAAAGCATGTTAGTGCAGAATATCTTGGATGAATCCTGTTGGAGTTAAATATCCACGAGCAGAATTGAACTGTCTGTAAAATATCTGAATAAACAATACAATTGTTTGTTCATCTCCAAAAAACTAAAAACTAAAAAAAAAAAAAAAACAAAAACAAACAAACAAACAAAAAACACTATCGCAACAGAACAAACTATCCATTGAATGCTAATCTAACTCACATTCTCATTCTTCTTGTTCTTTCTCTCGGTCTGTTACAACGTCGTAACTACTTTTAGTTTTAGAAACCCTTCGTACAAAACTAAAAACATGTCTTCTGCTTGGTTTACCAGATGGGATGATCTTGTGGTTGGTGCTCCTCAGTACAGCATGACGGACATAGAGGCAGGAATAGGTGGCGCTGTTTACGTCTACATAAACCGCAGAGACGGTCGAGACTGGGACCGGTTACAGCCAGACATTCTTACTGGAAATAAAGACTCCATGTTTGGACTAGCGGTAGCAAACACCGGGGATGTCAATCACGACGGATACAACGGTCAGAAATTCTACCAAGACACGCCTTCTTATCCCAGACATCATTGGTCATTGTGTTTATTAATTTTTCTTGTTTTTGACAGATTTTGCAGTTGGAGCACCTTATGATAATGATGCCGATGGTGCAGTGTATATTTACTTTGGCAAAAATGGACATTTTACACAGAAAGACTACCAAGTAGGTGACACGATTATTTATCCAGTTTGAAATAAACAGTCTCTGGAGAAATATTTCACCTTTAACCTTCTGTTATGTAGGTTTTACAGGGTAAAGCCCATCGAATCAAACTGTTCGGCTATTCCCTGGCTGGAAACATGGATATAGATGGGAACGGCTATCCAGACTTAGCCGTGGGCTCACTTTCTGACAGCGTACTCGTCTACAGGTGAACACTTTAGTTTCAGTTTTCTTTCACACAGGTCCTATATCCTGTATAATTAGTCTGTAAGTAGATATGTCAAAGATGCGGGGGTAAAACAGACCCAAATGCAGGATAGCGTAAAATAAAACAGGATTTATTAAATAAAAAAATAAACACGGCTCGACTAAATACTGACAACAATTAGACACATGAGGAACAGGTGTGCAGTGACGGGGAGGAAGAGACAAGGGCGGGGAAGATACGTGAACACAGAACATCAACAAAAGCACGTGGCCAAAGTCTGGGCTGGATCCTGACAAGATAAATAATTTGTAATATTCTTTTTTTTTTTGTTAAAGGGCTAAACCAGTGATTAGCATTGAGAAATCCTTGACATTAACACCGAGTGAGATGGACTTCAAGAAAAGAGACTGCCAGAAAGGTCACTGGTGAGAAAATCCATAAAACTCTATGCAGCCTTATTGTGGTCATTAGTATCTCTGATGTTTTACTGAACATCTACATGTAAATCTTTCAGCCTTATTACAGCTGAATCCTGCTTCTCCTACACGACATATCCAGCGACGTATAACCCTAAACTGCGTGAGTGATGAAATACTGCTTGATTATGAAACATTTCAACATGACCAATGTATTGGATCAAATTAGCACTGAGGATTTCCAGCCACACATCAAGTAGGAAAAAATAAACGGTGCTTTTAAAAAGGAGGAAATGTCAGAGCGTCTGAGTGGGTTTCTCTGGGTTCTCCGTTTTCCTCCCTTTTCCTAAAACATGACAGTATGTGGGGGGGCACGGTGTCTTAGTGGTTAGCACGTTCGCCTCACACCTCCAGGGTTGGGGGTTTGATTCCTGCCTCCGCCTTGTGGGAGTGGAGTTTGCATGTTCTCCCCGTGCCTCGGGGGTTTCCTCCGGGTACTCCCATTTTCTCCCCCGGTCCAAAAACATGCATGGTAGTTTGATTGGCATCTCTGGAAAATTGTGCATAGTGTGTGATTGCATGAGTGAATGAGAGTGTGTGTGCCATCTGATGGGTTGGCACTCAGTCCGGGGTGTATCCTTGATGCCCGATGACGCCTGAGATAGGCACAGGCTCCCCGTGACCCGAGGTAGTTTGGATAAGCGGTAGAAAATGAATGAATGAATGAATGACAGTATGTGAATTGGTGTGAATAAAGGTGTGTCTGCTGCCATCTAGGATGTATTAATGCATCACACCCAGTTTTCTTTTTGGATCCACCTTGACCCTGTGAGGATAAAGCCATTACTAAATGTAAAGTGTGACAAACTTTTGTAAATACGTAGGGAATTTTTAACTAAAAATAGCCCCAAGGATGTGTGGAGAAATATCTTAAATATCCAAATATCACTATCAAGTCCAATTACCCTTGACATGATTTATTAGATGTTGGCTTTTCATCTAATTTCCTCTCTCCGGTCCTGTAGAGATTCTCTACAAGCTGAACGCTGATGAACGCTGGGTTCAGGAACGTCATCAGTCCCGTCTGGTTTTCCAGAACAATCATGAAGGAAACACCGTCCTCCAGACACAGGGTCAAAAACAATGCGTCCAAAGCAGCCTCCGTCTCCGGGTACTGAACCTTCTGCTTTTCTTTATATTTACACTGAGTGAATATACAGTATGTGACGTTAATTACCTGTGTCTCCAGGCTAACACAGAGAACAAGCTTACAGAAATCCCCGTCAGTGTGTCGGTGTCTCTGCCGCAGTACAGTCCTCCTCAGACGCTGAGCCAAAGCTCTCTACCTGCTCTCCAGCCAGCGCTAAATGATCTCCAGCCTCGGGAAAGCACAGCGAAAGTGTGTGTTAGACAGAAACATGACAAGAGAAGGCCTTTGGTTTATGTGAATTTTTCTAATAAATCTTTCTTTTATTTTCAGTTTGTGTTTTTGAACCCTGGCTGTGGAAGTGATAATATCTGTCAGAGTAACCTGCAGCTACAATACAGCTTCTGCTCCAAAGACCAACATCAGGACTCATGTTCAGCACTAGCCAGGTGACCTCACACACTTTTTTATATTTGGAAAAAGTTACAGAAAGAATAAATGTATATAAGAAAAGAATGTGGGATAATTTGTCAAGATATTGGTGAAATTTTTGCTAAAGTGAAAAAAAAAAATCCTTAAAAAAATAAAAATTATTTATTCTTCAATGAAATGTTCTTGAATGACAACTTTTCAGAATCTTCAAAAAATACAAATTTTAAAAATGGTTGGCTTCATTCATTTAACATTAAATAAATTCTAAAGGGGGGCACGGTGGCTTAGTGGTTAGCAAGTTCGCCTCACACCTCCAGGGTTGGGGGTTCGATTCCCGCCTCCGCCTTGTGTGTGTGGAGTTTGTATGTTCTCCTCAAGCCTCGGGGGTTTCCTCCGGGTACTCCGGTTTCCTCCCCCGGTCCAAAGACATGCATGGTAGGTTGATTGGCATCTCTGGAAAATTGTCCATAGTGTGTGAGTGAATGAGAGTGTGTGTGTGTGTGCCCTGTGATGGGTTGGCACTCCGTCCAGGGTGTATCCTGCCTTGATGCCCGATGACGCCTGAGATAGGCACAGGCTCCCCGTGACCCGAGGTAGTTCGGATAAGCGGTAGAAGATAAATGAATGAATGAATAAATTCTAAAGGTTCATAAACTATTTGGATAGATAAAGGTTCATCCTGATTAAAATTGTAACCTCTCGTACGGTTCTAGATAAAACCTGTTAATTTAGCAAAATGTAAAATGGAATTTTAAGTCATTTTTAATATTTGTAGCTTTTATAATGAACATTTGATGAGTTGTTTATTTTTAATATTGCACTGTTTAGTCTGTGTTTATTCTTTATGTTGTTCTGTATATTATAGGGAGGATGGAGTGGCAGTAATCTCCCCCGGTGCTGGGAACACGGCCCTGGAGGTCACTGTGACCAATCCAGGAGGAGATGATGCTCATCTCGCTCAACTGGTTGCAAACTTTCCAGAATCTCTACCGTTATCATCAGTCATCCTCAACCCAGATAGTGTAGGAATAAAACACGACTCGATAGATATGGAAGAGATTCAAATGAAAACGCTTACTCAGACATGGAGGTCATAAAAGTGGACCAGTGTGGACTGTGTGTGTGTTTGTTTTCTGCAGAAAGTGAACGTGCAGTGTGACGTGGATGCGAGTAAAACCAGAGTGGAATGTAACCTCGGAAATCCTTTCAAAAGAAATGCAGAGGTAAACTGAAAGACTCTGGAGCCGTATGTATTTATTTACTTTATTTATTTACTCTGGTTTTACTTATTTGAGAGATTCATTCTCTAGGTAACGTTTTATCTCTTGCTAAACTCTGACCGTCTGACGCCGAGCGTAACGGACGTCAACGTGACGCTGAATCTCCAGACGTAAGATGTGATGTTTATGCTTTTCAGAATATAATTACTATATAACCTAAAATAAGTTTTGTAAGTATGCACAATGCGACATTATAAGGTTTGCATAGACTATGACAAAATGAAGAGGATTTTTAGTTCATTCATACAGAAGCTGACTTTTGTTGAGTTTTAATAACTTTTGTTGTTCTAGGATCAGCGTGCAAAATATTTCCGAAATCGTCGCAGAAGCTCGGGTTTTCTTTGAGCTGTATCTGCAAGTGTTTGGGTAAACATAACTTTCCATTATAGAAAATAAAGTGCTTAGAAAATAATATCTGTATCATTATACTGATTTATTATGCTCTTGTGACAGATGGTGTGCTGTGGTGTTTCCTGCCTCTCCCTGTGTAAACATGCCTCTGCAGGATTACTCACCTCTCTCAGTGCTTTACTCTGTCTTGCTCTTTTGTTTCTGCAGACTGGCCAAACCTTCTCAAGTATACTATCGAGAAATGAAGAACAACAAATCGGACGAGGTAATCGGAGAACCTGTGCAGTATGAGTTTACGGTACGTACGTAATGTTTTTCATTCTTTTTTTATCTCTTACATCAGGCATTCTAAAACTTTTTCTAGATAGGGATTCGTTTAGGTGACATTCAGTATAGGCTACTGTTTTTGAGTTAAAGAGAACAGTCACACATTCTAATAATGAACCTTAATCATACATTATTTATGTAAATATCGTGTACCTTTTTAATATGATCTCATGTTATACGTAGCAGATGTTCCGGTTTACCACAAAATAAATCCATTATCAAATAAATCCATTATCCAACACTGGAACATAAATAAATAAACTAGTACAGCTTAATCTATAGGGGGCAAGGTGGCTTAGTTCGCCTCACACCTCCAGGATTGGGGGTTCGATTCCCACCTCCACCTTGTGTGTGTGGAGTTTGCATGTTCTCCCCGTGCCTCGGGGGTTTCCTCCGGGTACTCCGGTTTCCTCCCCCGGTCCAAAGACATGCATGGTAGGTTGATTGGCATCTCTGGAAAATTGTCCATAGTGTGTGATTGCATGAGGGAATGAGAGTGTGTGTGTGTGTGCCCTGCGATGGGTTGGAACTCCGTCCAGGGTGTATCCTGCCTTGATGCCCGATGACGCCTGAGATAGGCACATGCTCCCTGTGACCCGAGGTAGTTCGGATAAGCGGTAGAAGATGAGTGAGTGAGTGAGTGAGTGAGCTTAATCCATGACTGTAATGTGTGATATAAACCAGTCAGGTTTATATTTTAAGATCTTCTCACTCTCACCAGCTGATGCTCTCTTCACACTAGATAAAATACCATAATCTATATTTTGTGTAGATTTACTGTATAGAAGGCACCATTTATTCAATAATACACAACTGACTACAGTTAGCAGCTAAATCAATATTGTCTAAGGCTTCATGTCCTGGATAAAGCTTAAGTATGAATGGAAGGATGGATGGATGGATGGATGGATGGATGACTGTAACCAATTTGTGTTATCGATGCACTTTATTTAACAGTAATTACAGTCTAGGTATTTCCTTATTATTAGATCAGTAACATGGGTCGACCTCTGAAGTCTTTTGCTTCCGCGACCCTCAACATCCAGTGGCCGAAGGAGAACAAAGCAGGCAAGAGGCTCCTGTACCTGCTGCGGATCACCGGACCGAACAACCAGAGCATCCGGTGCAGCCCAGACTCAGAAATCAGTCCTCTCAGACAAGCTCAGGAGGTCAGCAACACTTTTCACAAAGCACTGCATCAGTGTTTTTGTCAGGTGTATAACTTTGCTGGCTCTGTGCAGGTGATATCGAGAGGAAAACGTCAAGCAGAAAACGAAGCCAAGGCCTCAGCTTTCAGCACTGAAGGACTTCTGTCCTTATTCGGAAGCAAAAGACATTACAAATATCTGGTAAAGTCACACAGTTTACACTGTTAGAGAAAATTAATAAACAGCTTCTGATCAATCACAGCAATTCTTAAACCATTAAAAAATACTTTATACATTTTTTCTTTAATTTGTTAACATTATCCTTCATGCTGTAGAACAGGCTCACTCTCCACCCTGCTCCCTGTGTGTGTGTGTGTGTGTGTGTGTGTGTGTGTGTGTGTGTGTGTCTCTGTGTGTGTCTGTGTGTGTGTGTTTGTGTGTGTGTATGTGTGTGTGTGTGTGTTTGTGTGTGTGTGTATGTGTGTGTGTGTGTGTATGTGTATGTGTGTGTATGTGTGTATGTGTGTGTGTGTGTTTGTGTGTGTGTATGTGTGTGTCTGTGTGTGTTTGTGTGTGTGTGTGTATGTGTGTGTGTGTGTGTGTATGTGTATGTGTGTGTATGTGTGTATGTGTGTGTGTGTGTGTTTGTGTGTGTGTATGTGTGTGTCTGTGTGTGTTTGTGTGTGTGTGTGTATGTGTGTGTGTGTATGTATGTGTGTATGTGTGTGTGTGTGTGTGTGTGTGTGTGTGTGTGTGTGTGTATGTGTGTGTGAATCCTTTCTCTGGTAATTGTAGACGTGTGATGATGAATTAAAGTGTGTGGATATCAGATGCCCCCTTAAGGCTTCGGACAGAACTGCAGTTACTCTTCACTCACGACTGTGGAGCAGAACTTTTGTTAAGGTGATCTTTTGTTTTTCTCTCTTCAGTTTGGTACAGAACCTTGAAGAGGTTTCAGAAACTAGGCTATTAAAACAAAGTATGATTTATTTAACAGGAATACAGCTCCTTGAATTATCTGGACATTGTCCTGAATGTGTCTCTCAGTCTTGATGGATCTCAGAAGAACATCAGGCTCCGGGAGTCTCAAACACAGGTAAAGAGCTGATTACGGTATATAGTAAAACAGGACAAATATAATAAAATCAATTAAAGCTAAACTCTAGATTGTGGTGTGTACTGTCACTGGAGCATTTTTCTATCATGTTAATCCAATAATGGGTGTATAATGGGGGGTGTAACAATGTAAAATAATAACCTGACCATGAAATAAACTGTTCAATATCATTTATATTAAAAAGGATATAATGTGGATGTAAAAGATATCGCTTTAGAAATGACCTAGATTAGTGCAACAATTTATCTAGAAATAAATAAAAATCTATACAGTAGAAAAGCTAAAAAGCATTTATAAGTTAAGTTAGATTATATTATTATATGTGTAAATATTTTGATAAATATATTGCTGAATCTATATTAGAAATATTATATATATATATATACATAAGCACGGTGGCTTAGTGGTTAGCACGTTCGCCTCACACCTCCAGGGTTGGGGGTTCGATTCCCGCCTCCACCTTGTGTGTGTGGAGTTTGCATGTTCTCCCCGTGCCTCGGGGGTTTCCTCTGGGTACTACGGTTTCCTCCCCCGGTCCAAAGACATGCATGGTAGGTTGATTGGCATCTCTCGGAATATTGTCCATAGTGTGTGATTGCGTGAGTGAATGAGAGTGTGTGTGTGCCCTGCGATGGGTTGGTACTCCGTCCAGGGTGTTTCCTGCCTTGATGCCCAATGACGCCTGAGATAGGCACAGGCTCCCCGTGACCCGAGGTAGTTCGGATAAGTGGTAGAAAGTGAATGAATGAATGAATATATATAGTTGCTTGTTTATTACATGCTGTAAAAAAATTAATTAAACTAATGCAATAAGATTAAACCTCTCTCTCTCTCTCTCTCTCTCTCTCTGTGTGTGTGTGTGCGCTCATGTTATATACAGGTGAGACTAACAGTGTTCCCAGAGAAGAAGCCGACTTTTCTCAGTCGAGTCCCCTGGTGGGTGGGTCTGCTCAGCGTGGTGCTCGCACTGCTGCTCCTCAGCCTCCTGATCTACTTCCTGTCCAAGGTAATAACATAATTCTCTCACACACATCACTATCACTCTCCACCCCCTCACCATTTTCCTCTTCATCTGGTCTTGGACGCTCCTTACCAACAAAATATGTTTGTTGTTTGGATGCATTTTTTAAAGAGCTACTAAAAAAACACCCTCCAGAAATAACAGACAAGAGTTGATATTTATTTTGTGCATTTGCAGTTTCACAAAGATTCAAAAAGATTGTATGTTTTTTTGATCGAGTTTAACATCACTGTGTGTTTGTGCTCCTCAGCTGGGATGCTTTGACTGTGCGTTGTGTACAGAAGATAAAGAATATCAACCCATGAATGTAAATCACACCACAAAATAGACGTCTATGCAGGAAAACCGACAGAAAAGACTTTTGTGCTTCCGTGGAATGTAAACACATGTAATGTCGATACTATTCAAATGTTTTGTGCTCTGCTACTTGATGCAGTACAGTCTGTGTGTGTGCATGTTCTTGATCTAGCAATGCTGTATTATGTTACTAACAGTATTGTGCTGCTGTATATGCTGTATAATGTTTTAACTGTTTATCCAGTAGTAAGTGAATGAGTGTATTCAAGCCCTAAGGGGCTAAAGGAGAAGATGAAGAGAGTATATACATCTTTACAGCAGGAGTGAAGATGAGGATGGTGCCTAATATTGAAACAATGAGGAACACCCAGAGGAAGATTCTGTCCAAAACTTGAGCCACAAACTTCCAATCCTGCACCACCTGGAGCAACAGAAATGCATCATCATCATTATCGTCATGAAGAGCATCAGAGTCATCATCACTGTCATCGTAAATATCATTATTGTCATATATGTACATTAATACAGGTTCTCAATACAGTTGTCCTTAAAGCCCCCAGGTAGAATTAAACAACACTGTTTTCCTGTACCTCTCTGATGAAATTTTCCTTGTGGATGTGACGTGAAATGTAACGGACGGAGAAAGTGGCCTTCTCCAGCATGTTGACCAGAGCCTGACCTTCACCCTTGGGGCCTGGTGGGGCTTTTCTTATGTGCGGTTTGAAGTCGGGGCTGTGCGGCTCCAGTTCGGGGTAAAGGTATCGCTCTGTGTGCGTGCGCATGCACAGCAGCTGGGGTAGGCGTTGTAAGAAGAGCGCACGTACCCACGGTGCCATCGGGTGGTAGGTGGCTGAGGACCGGTGATGCACGTTGATGACAAACACGGTGACTATGATGGACAGGGTGACAAAGATCATGATGAAAAGCAGGTACTCGCCGATCAGTGGGATGACCTTGGATGAAGATGGGATGATCTCCTCAATGACAAGGAGGAACACGGTGAGCGAGACGAGCACAGATGTGGACAGCGTCACCTTCTCGCCTTCGTCTGATGGAAGATAGAACACCAGAACTGTGAGGAAGGACAAACCCAAGCAGGGGATAATGAGGAAGAGGGTGTAGAAGAGAGGGAGACGCTTCAGAATGAAGGAGTAAGTGATGAAGGGGTATGTCAGTGTGACGTCATGCCGTCTGCCCTTGGTGCCTGTGGCGCTCAGAATTTCCCACTCGCCATTGTCGAAGAAGTCGCTGCGATCCACCTGGTGGTTTACGAGAACTAGATCCACCATGGTGCCATCGTAAGTCCATGAGCCGAATTTCATCGAGCAGTTCTGCCGGTCAAATGGAAAGAACGTCACATCCATAGTGCAGGCCGATTTGTAGCTGGCTGGAGGGGTCCAAGTGACAGCGCCGTTATATTTTATAATGACTTTGGTCATTAGTGATCCCTCAAATCTTCCATCAGCACTGCAAGAAAATGTGAAAATTTAACTTAATTTAATTTAACTTAAGGTTATGACTTCAGTGCTCAAGTGTAGATGACAAATATGTCGATGGTCATATTTGTTATCATTTACATCATTATAAATAATTTACCCAAAGAAAAGGTGAAAATGTACGAACTCATAGTGAGAAAGTGTTTATCTGGATAAGTTTCAACTACGGTCATGTGAGCCTCAGGGGGTGTGATCAGGACAAACATACTTCTCGTATAGCACGATGTCAGGCAGCCAAATGCTCTCTGAAGGAACCCGGATGAAAGTGATACCACCATAATCCTGTGGGTTCCAGCGCAGTTTATAATCGACCCACTCCTACATTTGCAGATTTACAGAAAGTGACAAAATACAGGAATTTATTTGTGTTAATAGACTACAGATTTGTACCTGAACATTTTTTTTCATCACACTATCACACCAATAACTGTACTCTGATTGGGAACAAGATCAGTTGGAACTTTAGAAATGTACCTGCCACAACCACACGTTAGTGGTCATGAGTTGGTTCTTCTCATCCTGAAAACAGAATAATAAACATGCAAAAAAAATGAGAGCCATAAAACACAATACCAAAAAAATAAAAAAAAAAACAAAAAAAACAAAAACAAAATAATAATAATAAGATTTAAATGTTTTAATAACTCTGCATTATTTCTGAGGATGTCTTTTCGTCTTCCCTGGAATTCTGTCATAAGCTGGAATATAATAATAATATAATAATAATAATAATAATAATAATAATAATAATAATAATATAATAGTACAACTGATATATGACTTAAGTGAAAATTCTAATCCCTGCCATTCTAATCCCTGTATATTAAACACAGAGTGAAAAAGAAATAGACCTGTCCTAACGATGTTTTCTTTTGGTGCTATATGGTTGCCATATTCATCAGTAATACCCGCTGTGGATTATGTTACCAAAGAATAAGATTTTATAAATGGACCAATATCTAACCATCACAGCACAACCAAAACACTTAAAGCCTCTCAGACTATTCACTCTTCAGAGATATCAACACAATTATAATTCTCTTGGTGCAAAGTGTATGTCTTTTCAGTGTACATCATATAGAGTTTGTTTTAAATCTATGTCATGACCGTGTCTTTGGCAGTGCAAACATTCTTCTTTCAACAAAAACTACACTGAAACATTTCTCTTCTATCAAGTAGCAAACTAACTGCAAATTAATTTGTATACAGATACAGATTTACATCTGAAGTGAGTGTGGAAGCATATCTTGCTTGTTTATTTATTATTTTTTGGATTAAATATGAATGCTACAACCATTAAACAGTGCATACAGAACAATATATAGATCAGAAAATAAATCCAGAAAAAAATTGACCAGGCACTGTGACAATTTTGAACCTGGGCCTGTCAGAGCTTTATTGAGACTGTAGTTTCACATTGTGCTTTAACATTTCTGCAGTATAGATGCAAACAACACTCTCTCAACTAAAAATAAAATAACTCAAATGGGTTTCACATTAATATTGCCCTAAAAATATAAAATAATCCACTCTGTCCATGGGACTCTGTTAAGTAACAATGGGACAGAGAAGGAGGGTTAGCTCTGTAAATAATTCACTCTCTTCAACACATGAGCCAGAACAGGAAAATGCTCTTAGAGATGGAGAATGTCAGATCAAAATAGACTGAAATAGGTTAAAAGGATAGAAAAAGTTAAAGCTAGTGCAGCCGTTTTAAGATTTTCAGCACCATGGAGAGCAACATAATTTGCTCCAACAGTGAGTGAGTTGTTTTCAGTTAAAAGAAAAGCAGAAAGATTTAGAAAGTATCTGGTTGAGGTTACAAACGTACGTCGTGTGTGTGTGTGTGTGTGTGTGTGTGTGTGTGTGTGTGTGTGATGTTCTTACTACATCTACAAGCTGTGAGATCTTCAGACCAAAGCGCACTCTCACAGTGCTGTTGGAATGTTGTGTAGGCCGCACCCATTTCTGATAGCCCTGAAAAAGGTCTCTCAGTAGGGTGTCTTCCCTCTCAGCCAGAGACACAAACTCTCCTGCATCTTCACACACACACACACACACACACACACACACACACACACACACACAAACACACACACACACACACACACAAACCAGTATCCGTGAGTTACTGTCACTTATTGCTGCTATTTTAGCATCATAAAACTCACAGTGGTAATTTCGCATACTGAACTTAATAACACAGAGAAGGAGGCTCTGTGAAATACAAAGAAGGACAAATGGAAACCGGACACATTCTCTTAATCAGCACAACCGGATCAGGCAATGACTCAATCCCGATCGTCTTTCCACTGAACATGCAGTACACTGCCTAGACTCATGATTCCAGTATTTATATACAAATAAAGATCAATAAGAAGGAAGTTTTAATTTAACCATAGTTCTTTCTGTATTAAGGAGCTATAGCGATCAACTCTTTGCTAGCACTCTGACCTAAAATTTTTTTTTCATTGCTACCTCTATTTTCTTATATTTATATTGATAAAACCATATAATAAATAAAACATATAACAGATATATAGTATTTTAAATTTTAAATTAATATTTTACAATTAATTTTAAACTTTCTTCTTCTTATTATTATTATTATATATTTATTTCTTTATCTTTTCTCTCTCTTCTGTTTCTATACTTCTGTAAAGCTGCTTTGAGACAAAGGAAATCATTAAAACCTCTATACAAATAAATTTAATTAAATTAATAATAAAGATGTTAGGCCAAGAAATAGGTTTGTTCTGAGTCCTCATGAATCATTTTGTGAGAAAAGTTAAAATTTAAGGTTAGGGTTGGGTTTCATAGGACATTAAATAAATCATAATCCGCTCCTTGCTTGTTTGAATTGTGCAGGAGATCAGGTTTATTTTTACGCTAACTCCAACAATAATAGAATATATTATCAGTATGTTCATCTTTTTATTTCTGGCTCTTAAAGATTCTGTGTAGAACCATAATCTTGGGGTTCCCTTATTAGTACCACATACATTTAAAACTTATTAAGTAAAGGAAAATATAGTCCAGTATTTTAACTATATTCACACTATAAGCAAACGATTAACAAAGTTTAAAACCATCCAAAGAAGCCATTTTGCTAAAAGTGCATGAAGCTAAATTTTAACTAGGACACATCATAAATAATCTGATACTTTAATAAAGTATGTCGATGTTAGTTATTACACCATATTTAAGAGACATTCTGACTTAGGTTGCTTACCTGTACAGGTACATGCTTACCTGTAACCAAGGCGACCAAAAACAGTGGGAAAATAGCCTTAACGAAGCGCGCTAACTTCATCGCACAGAAAGGTGACGAACAGGAGCTCCACGGTCTGTATAATTATATAACTACAGTATACACGGAGAAATAACCGGATAAAGCAACACCGGAGTGAAACGGACTGCAGCCTGGTGTGATGGATAATGTCATATAACGGTGTTCATAAGTGCTAAGTGTTATAAAGGAGGATTTGTGTTGAGAAGGAAAAGCGCGTGGCAAGTGGGAGGAGCCAGAGAGAGAGAGAGAGAGAGAGAGAGAGAGAGAGAGAGACGGAGAGGGTGAGAGAGCGAGCGAGAGAGAGAGAGAGCGACAGAGTGAGGGTGAGAGAGAGAGAGAGAGAGAGAGAGAGAGAGAGAGAGAGAGAGAGAGAGAGAGAGGGTATGTGTGTGTGTGTGTGTGTGTGTGAGAGAGAGAGAGAGAGAGAGAGAGAGAGACGGAGAGGGTGAGAGAGCGAGAGAGAGAGAGACAGAGAGAGGGTGAGAGAGAGAGAGAAAGAGAGAGAGAGAGAGACAGAGAGAGGGTGAGAGAGAGAGAGACAGAGAGAGAGAGAGAGAGAGAGAGAGAGAAAGAGAGAGAGAGAGAGACACACAGAGGGTGAGAGAGAGAGAGAGAGAGGGAGAGAGAGAGACACAGAGAGGGTGAGAGAGAGAGAGAGTCAGAGAGAGAGCGTTAAAAAATTCAATAATAATAAAATAAAAATAAATAAATAATAATAGTCACTGTTTTCTAATAAAAATTTAAGAATATATCCATAAAGTATTTTTAAATGTATAAAGTAACAACATTGTTTACAGTCGTAAAATGTCCTACTGTGTATGATTAAAAATAGAACAGAATAAAAGAGAGTTGAATAAAATAAATAAAAAAGAGGATAAAACAGGAAAAATTTTGAAATTGAATTTGCTTGCTGTATGTCTTGTTAGGAGAAGCATCAAGGAGTTTTTTTTCACACATTAATAATGCTAATAATAGAACTGTGTGTGTGTGTGTGTGTGTGTGTGTGTGTGTGTGTGTGTGTGTGTGTATTTTTTGCATGCAATAACCATATGCCTGTATTTACCTAACAAAGATAATCAGTTTCAGCAATCTCTCTGAGGGATAAAACAAATGCCTGTGTGTGTGTGTGTGTGTGTGTGTGTGTGTGTTGTTTCAGCTCAGATGATTTTCTGCTCCAGTTGGAAGCAGCTGTGACCGAGGCTGTGCAACACTGATTTCTCTGCATTTACATTTCATTCCTGTATAGGAAATTTTTCTGTGGTTTTAGACACCATCTCTCTCTCTCTCTCTCTCTCTCTCTCTCTCTCTCTCTCTCTCTCTCTCTCTCTCTCTCTCTCTCTCACACACACACACACACACACACACTATTGCTTTCTACTTTGTATGTGTTGCTCAGGGTAATCTAGATGAAACAAAGAGAAAATTGCTGTCAATTACACAGTCCTTTTTTCCCTGATAATTACACCTTTAATCAGTCATCATGTATAATACACATGAGTCAGTTTAAGGACTATTTCCAAAACGTCTATCTACATCTCATGAATGTCTCCATAAGCGTCTGCACACAAAGAGACGGGATAAAACATCTGTTAAATATTTATAAGGTCAGTTCCTTCAATATTGCACATCTTCCTCAGTTTGTCCGATACATCCACAGGAGTTAGCAATAGAAACAGTGCTTTAATTCTTACTCACTCACTTTAACACACACACACCACCCTGTCATCCTGCTCAGGGTTGTGGTCAATCTGAAGAATATCCTCCAACTACTAGACAGTTTTTGTGTTCAATTTTAAAAAAAGCAACTTGTCGTTGTCAAATGCACTCTAGTCAGTCAGGTGTCCATTCCCGTGCCACTGTAGAGCAGTGTGTCCACTTTTATCTCCCCCTCATTTACCTACATAGAATTGTTACTGCCCCCTAATGGTCAAAAAATGAGAAAAAGCACCTAATGGAGGCCCAGCAGGCCAGGCTTCATGCTGCCCCATGTTTGCTTTATTGCTCATTTTCCGTACAGGAGGAACCATATAGAGTGATGTTTTGCCATGACATAACGGTGATGAAGGTCGCTATAACCATTTATAACTACTAAATGACATTTTTTAATATTTTGTCATTCCTAGGTTTATGAAAATTGTAGCTTAATTAAAAGTCTCTAAATGAAACATACATTACACAGCTTCTATTAATTAAATAAATATTCTAATTCAAAATACCATAATTTTATTTATATAAGCAGATTGTTGATGATATTATTATTATTATTATTATTATTATTATTATTATTATTATTATTATTATTATTATTATTATTATTACTCACTCACTCTCTCACTCATTTTCTCCCGCTTATCCGAACTACCTCGGGTCACGGGGAATTATTATTATTATTATTATTATTATTATTAACAACAAATACATATTACATATATATCAACTACAATAATAATAATAATAATAATAATAATAATAATAATAATAATAATAATAATAATAATACAAATAATAATAATAATAATAATAATAATAATAATAATAATAATAATAATAATAATAATAATAATGGATTTTTAGCTTTTCAATTAATTACTTAAAAAAATAAAAAATAGATTAGAAGTATATACTAATTATGTTGCTGTAATCAAATTTCTTTCATTAGGTCAGATGCAGTTCCACTGTTTTAGACATTATTTGTAGCCATGATAACAATTAATGGTCAAAGTGCACAATTCGGTCTGTCTCATTTCACCTCGGTGGCTAAACATTAACTCGCTTTATCTTTAGATGCAGTTGTTCACTGTCTGTTCACACCCAGTGAAGACATGTGAGAGCTGCAAACATGAGCACACCACACCACAACACGTCGTGTCGGTAACCTCCGACACGTCCTGAGTGATCAATAAAAAGCAGAAAGGACCGACGGAACTCCAGTGGAGCATGAGAACCATGGAGCTGTGGAGAATATCACTGACTGTAAACCTGTGGCTCATCAGTAGCATGAATCTACAGCATGCATCAGCTTTCAACCTGGATGATACCAACATTTTAAGGAAAACCGGAGAGCCTGGGAGTTTGTTTGGATTTTCCCTTGCAATGCACCACCAACTCAAACCTACTGACCAGCAACTGTAAGTTTATTTATAATGCAACCGCTTGAAAGTGTTTGAGGTCACTGTGCTAGCTATTAGTCTGTGTGCTGAATCAGAATAAAAGTGAAATTTATTTGCAATTTAGTTTTAGACCTGTGAGCATGTGGTAGCTCAGTGGTTAAGATGTTGGCCTACAGAACGGCTTCTGCTGGTCCCCTGAGCAAAGCCTTTTACATTCATTTGTATAAAACAAGATCACAATGAATGCTGCTCTAAATAAGAGTGTCTGCTGAATGCTCTCAGATTTTTTTTTTAGCATAATTGACTAAATTCTACACATAAAACAGCATTCTAAGATACAGACAATTGGCTTTAGATCTCCACACAAAGACATTCTCATAACCAACCAATCATTTCTGACCTCAGCTTGCTGATCGGTGCTCCACGTGCGAAAGCCTTACCTGGTCAGAAAGCCAACATAACTGGAGGTCTCTATCGCTGTAAGTTCACAACGCAGAGTGATGACTGTGAACGGATCCCTGTAGACACTGAAGGTTGGTGTTAACATCTGTAAACATTTATGATAATGCGAATTAGTATTCAGAATTTTTACACGTAATAAATCATGGACAGATTCGAGGCCAGGACAGGGATTTGACCAGCGGGAAAACCAGTGGATGGGTGTGCTTGTGAAAAGCCAGGGTCCAGGAGGAAAAGTGGTGGTGAGTTAGTCCATAATATATAACACAGTAATAATTACTCTCATTAATGTTGTATTTGGATTGTTAAACTCTAATAATGTGTTAAAGTAAATATTCAGAAAATGTAAAACAGCATGAAAAAACATTTCCAGAACAGACGTGGACTTTAATAATTAGTATAGAGATGTTAGATGGTAAAAGTATATTAGTAAATAATGATACTATGGTAAAGTATTGCTCTTTATATTGATCTCTAATACAAGACACACAGTCCGGGACACATTCGGTAAAAAATAAATCCAATGCTAAATAATAAACAGACTCCGTTAATGGAATGTTGATTCACAATGGGTTAGCATGTTTGCCTCACACCTCCAGGGTTGGGGGTTCGATTCCCGCCTCCGCCGTGTGTGTGTGGAGTTTGCATTTCTCCCTGTGCCTCGGGGGTTTCCTCCGGGTACTCCGGTTTCCTCCCCTGGTCCAAAGACATGCATGGTAGGTTGATTGGCATCTCTGGAAAATTGTCCGTAGTGTGTGAGTGCGTGAGTGAATGAGAGTGTGTGTGTGTGCCCTGCGATGGGTTGGCACTCCGTCCAGGGTGTATCCTGCCTTGATGCCCGATGACACCTGAGATAGGCACAGGCTCCCCGTGACCCGAGGTAGTTCGGATAAGCGGTAGAAGATGAATGAATGAATGAATGATTCATGGAGGAATTTGCTGGAATCCATCCATGTAGGTTTGTTCTCACCGCTACCAGCAGTGGATAAGGGACAATCGACTGGTGCTGGGCAGATGCTTCATCCTGGAACAGAACCTGATTGTAGCTGACACAAGGACGTTTTGCCGCAATCGGGGCAGTTCAAAGGAGCAGTTCGGTTACTGCCAACAGGGCGTCTCTGCAGCTTTCACCAGGGATAAGAACTATATTGTGTTCTCAGGGCCTGGTGCCTACGACTGGAAAGGTACACCACTCTTGGGATATTAAAAATGTTTAAGATGTTAAATATTTAAATATATACTTTTTTCCACTCCTTAGAAAGGTATAAAGGTATCGAAATCTACTTTTGCTAGTCGCTGGTGTATAATTAAGGCTTTATTATGTATATTTTACCAGGTAGTGTATGTTTAATTCACTTAAAGCTTGACAGTATGTTAATACACATTAAATGTACAAAAGGTTTACTGATAATTTTACCATGCCAGCAATAAGGAAAACTTTTATTATTATTATTTTTTGCATGCTACTTGATTGAACACAATTTTTCACAGGTACTGTCCGCATGGAGCCAGTTGAAAACTTTTTTCTGGATTCCTATGAAACCGAAGGACAGAATGTATTCGACGGAACTTTAATCCCACTGACCATCAGCAGCTATTTAGGTGAAACATTCAATGCTTTTATTTGTTTTGTGATGAATTTACTTTACTTACTTTACTTTACTTTATTTTCGACCAATTCTACATATTGGGGTCAATTTTAATGAATAAATATATTCATGCTGTAATCATGTCTGATAGTTTCCTGGTCATTTTCAGTGCTAATGTATGTAAACCTTAAAGGTGAGGTCTCCGATGTTTGAGAAATGCTTCAGAAAACTGAGTCGGGCCGACAAACAAAACAAAAATCAAAACAAACGTGTAGCCAATAAGCAGAAAGGGGCGTGTCTTGTCAGTATGGGCGGAGAGAGTGTTCACTGCGCATGTGTGACATTAGCAGAAAGCAGTTTTAATGTTGACATGGAGGATAAAAACAAGAAAGAAAGAGAAGAAAGGCTTACGATAAGGTAAGAAGTAGGACGTGTTAATATAGGATCAGCTTTCCAGCCCTGGAGAGAACTGAAGGAGCAGGAAGTTGGTCACATATTCACAGATTGGAGTTTCCCGCGTCAATAACTCCTGATCTAAACACTGTTACTACACAAATAACACCTCTTTTCTATCGTAGTAATGTAGAGACGCAGCTACAACCGTGTTTTGTGTAGTAACAGCATTGATTTTTGTTTTGTTTATCATCCCAACGTAGTCTTCTGAAGCATTTCTCAAACATTGGAGACCCTACCTTTAATGGATCACTTCAAATGTTTAAAAAATGCATCCACGTAGTTAATACCTGCCTTTCAAGTATATATTTATACACTTAATTTTTATATTTCATGTAATTTTTAGGCTGCAGTAAAATGAATACATTTTAGAATAGAATTCAAAATTATTGAATACAGATCATAGTTTTTTTCGAAGCTGAAGTGACACTGCTGAATATTTATCTCAGTTAAACACCAAGATTTAAAATGACCCAAGATGGATTTGACATATTTTTCATCGTCTTGCACTTTTCCAGGCTTTGCTCTGGACTCTGGAATGAATCTGTTAAAGAAAGATGAGCAGGTCATAGTGGCCGGAGCTCCACGCTCCAATCTCAGTGGTGAGGTTCTGATCTTAAAGCCTGAAGCTGTGGAGGCTCAGGTGAGTCTGAGAGTAGCTCACGTTCTCCATGGCCCGGGTCTGGCGTCCTCTTTCGGCTACTCGCTGGCTGTGACGGACCTCAATGCAGACGGGTAAGACGTCTAGAGCTAGAGACCTTGGCTTGATCTAACACGCCTGGCTCTTATTGACCTGATTGTTTATTTGTTCCTTTCATTTTAAGCAATGTCAAAAATATTTATTAAGATCGAGAAGCAAAAGCTTTTCCAGTGCTTGGGAATTCTTTGTAGGAATTAGGTCAATAATTACGTAATTCTACTTCAGAGAAAAAAAAGGTCAAAATGAGAATCTACTTGAGCTTTCAGAAATAATACAATTTATATTTTTTCTATTTTTTTAATGAACTAATTTTTTTTGCGCTGCAGTAAAAAAAACATTTCAAACCAAGTGATTCAATAAATTAATATCAAATTTTCAAAAGTATTTTACATATATATCAATTTTACGTTTGTAATATAAGTGTACTTGTGGTATATATTTTTTTAAATAAATAAAAATAAATAAATAAATAAACAAATAAACAAGTAAATAAATAAATAAATAAATAAAGGTCTTCATATTTTAAGTGTAGATTAATTGTCCAGAAAAAAAAAAAGAAAATTATTATTGCTATTGTTGTTAATTATTTATTCGAATTCATTACAGTTTGACAAAACTAAAATCATGTCTTCTGCTTGGTTTACCAGATGGGATGATCTTGTGGTTGGTGCTCCTCAGTACAGCACGACGGACATAGAGGCAGGGATAGGTGGCGCTGTTTACGTCTACATAAACCGCAGAGACGGTCGAGACTGGGACCGGTTACAGCCAGACATTCTTACTGGAAATAAAGACTCCATGTTTGGACTAGCGGTAGCAAACACCGGGGATGTCAATCACGACGGATACAACGGTCAGAAATTCTACCAAGACACGCCTTCTTATCCCAGACATCATTGGTCATTGTGTTTATTACTTTTTCTTGTTTTTGACAGATTTTGCAGTTGGAGCACCTTATGATAATGATGCCGATGGTGCAGTGTATATTTACTTTGGCAAAAATGGACATTTTACACAGAAAGACTACCAAGTAGGTGACACGATTATTTATCCAGTTTGAAATAAGCAGTGGGGGGCACGGTGGCTTAGTGGTTAGCACGTTCGCCTCACACCTCCAGGGTTGGGGTTAGATTCCTGCCTCCGCCTTGTGTGTGTGGAGTTTGCATGTTGTCCTCGAGCCTCGGGGGTTTCCTCCGGGTACTCCGGTTTCCTCCCCCGGTCCAAAGACATGCATGGTAGGTTGATTGGCATCTCTGGAAAATTGTCTGTAGTGTGTGATTGTGTGAGTGTGTGAGTGAATGAGAGTGTGTGTGTATGGGTTGGCACTCCGTCCAGGGTGTATCCTGCCTTGATGGCCGATGACGCCTGAGATAGGCACAGGCTCCCCGTGACCCGAGGTAGTTCGGATAAGTGGTAGAAGATGAATGAGAGTGAGTGAAATAAACAGTCTCTGGAGAAATATTTCACCTTTAACCTTCTGTTATGTAGGTTTTACAGGGTAAAGCCCATCGAATCAAACTGTTCGGCTATTCCCTGGCTGGAAATGTGGATATAGATGAGAACGGCTATCCAGACTTAGCCGTGGGCTCACTTTCTGACAGCGTACTCGTCTACAGGTGACACTTTAGTTTCAGTTTTCTTTCACACAGGTCCTATATCCTGTATAATTAGTCTGTAAGGAAGATACATAATTTGTAATATTCCTTTTTTGTTAAAGGGCTAAACCAGTGATTAGCATTGAGAAATCCTTGACATTAACACCAAGTGAGATGGACTTCAAGAAAAGAGACTGCCAGAAAGGTCACTGGTGAGAAAATCCATAAAACTCTATGCAGCCTTATTGTGGTCATTAGTATCTCTGATGTTTTACTGAACGTCTACATGTAAATCTTTCAGCCTTATTACAGCTGAATCCTGCTTCTCCTACACGACATATCCAGCGACGTATAACCCTAAACTGCGTGAGTGATGAAATACTGCTTGGTTATGAATTGTATTTTTTACTTCAGTTTGTCCTTATTAATATTTACACAATAATGAATAAAGCATATTTCTGTGAAGCTCATTGGATAAGTGAAAAGAAAAATCTTTAATATTATAACAAGTCTCTTTATAGCTTGCTTTATAAAACTTATCGTTTCCTCTCTGCGGTCCTGTAGAGATTCTCTACAAGCTGAACGCTGATGAACGCTGGGTTCAGGAACGTCATCAGTCCCGTCTGGTTTTCCAGAACAATCATGAAGGAAACACCGTCCTCCAGACACAGGGTCAAAAACAATGCGTCCAAAGCAGCCTCCGTCTCCGGGTACTGAACCTTCTGCTTTTCTTTATATTTACACTGAGTGAATATACAGTATGTGACGTTAATTACCTGTGTCTCCAGGCTAACACAGAGAACAAGCTTACAGAAATCCCCGTCAGTGTGTCGGTGTCTCTGCCGCAGTACAGTCCTCCTCAGACGCTGAGCCAAAGCTCTCTACCTGCTCTCCAGCCAGCGCTAAATGATCTCCAGCCTCGGGAAAGCACAGCGAAAGTGTGTGTTAGACAGAAACATGACAAGAGAAGGGCTTTGGTTTATGTGATTTTTTCTAATAAATCTTTCTTTTATTTTCAGTTTGTGTTTTTGAACCCTGGCTGTGGAAGTGATAATATCTGTCAGAGTAACCTGCAGCTACAATACAGCTTCTGCTCCAAAGACCAACATCAGGACTCATGTTCAGCACTAGCCAGGTGACCTCACACACTTTTTCACATTTTTCACAGATAAAAAAAACATCAGAAAGAATATATTTGTAAAAAAAAAATAATGAATATGGGCTCAATATCTTAAAAATAGAACAAATAGCTAAAAGTGTCTGAATTATATTTGAGTCAGTGTTGTTTTTGATGATGGTGATGATGATCCTGATGATGATGATGATGGTTATAATTATCTGTATGATGATGATCCTGATTATGATGATGATAATGATGACAATGATGATGATGATAATGATGTCGATGACAATGATGATAATGATGATGATGAAGAAGATGATGATGATGAGGATGAGGATGATGAGAATGTTTATGATGATCCTGATAATGATGTCGATGACGATGATGATGATGATGATGAGGATGATGATGATGATGCTCCTTATGATTATAATGATGATGATAATGATGATGATGATGATGATCCTGATGATGATGTTTATAATTATCTGTATGATGATGATGACGATAACGATGATGATGATAATGATGATGATGATGATGATGATGATGATGATGATGATGATGATGATGATGATCATGATCATTTTGATGCTGCTGCTGCTGCTAATTATAATGAGAATGTTTATGATGATCCTTATGATGATGATGATGATGATGATGATGATCCTGATTATGATGATGATGACGATAACTATGATGATGATAATGATGATGATGATGATGATGATCCTGATGATGATGTTTATAATTATCTGTATGATGATGATGATGATCCTGATTATGATGATGATGATAACGATGATGATGATGATGATGATTTTGATGCTGCTGCTAATGATAATGAAAATGTTTATGATGATCCTTATGATGATGATGATGATGAAAATTATGATGATGTTTATGGTGATCCTATAATTCAATGTTGAAGCTCTTAAAAGAGCTTGAAATTATTAAATGCCCACAAATTGAACACTACAAGCTCTCTGGCTCATTTGAAAGCTAATGATCCTTTAAGTCACATAGAGACCTCTTTAACATGCACTGTTTAGTCTGTGTTTAATCTCTATGTTGTTCTGTATATTAAAGGGAGGATGGAGTGGCAGTAATCTCCCCCGGCGCTGGGAACACGGCCCTGGAGGTCACTGTGACCAATCCAGGAGGAGATGATGCTCATCTCGCTCAACTGGTTGCAAACTTTCCAGAATCTCTACCGTTATCATCAGTCATCCTCAACCCAGATAGTGTAGGAATAAAACACGACTCGATAGATATGGAAGAGATTCAAATGAAAACGCTTACTCAGACATGGAGGTCATAAAAGTGGACCAGTGTGGACTGTGTGTGTGTTTGTTTTCTGCAGAAAGTGAACGTGCAGTGTGACGTGGATGCGAGTAAAACCAGAGTGGAATGTAACCTCGGAAATCCTTTCAAAAGAAATGCAGAGGTAAACTGAAAGACTCTGGAGCCGTATGTATTTATTTACTTTATTTATTTACTCTGGTTTTACTTATTCGAGATGATTCATTCTCTAGGTAACGTTTTATCTCTTGCTAAACTCTGACCGTCTGACGCCGAGCGTAACGGACGTCAACGTGACGCTGAATCTCCAGACGTAAGACGTGATGTTTATGCTATGACGTCAATTTTGAATTGTCAATTTTTCTTCTATTAAAAACACAATAAGGTGCAAACCTTTGTCTCCAGTTATAATATAGCATGTAGAGATCTAAACACTGTACATTTTATTTATTTCATTACTGAATTCATCATGCATTGAATGATAATTGTTATTAATATTAAATTATTTCACGTATGTTTTGTCGCTCTAGGATCGGCGTGCAAAATATTTCCGAAACGGTCGCAGAGGCTCGAGTTTTCTTTGAGCTGTATCTGCAAGTGTTTGGGTAAACACGACGCTCCGTTATAGAAATTATTAATAGAAATATAGATTTGATTTTCGCTTGTACTTTAAAAACAAACGTGTATAGCAGTGGTCCCCAACCCCCGGGCCGCGGACCGGTACCGGTCCGTAGACCAAATGGTACCGGGCCGCCCAAGGAACATTAAATTATTTCCATTTTATTTACTGTGGTGTATTTCTCTCGGGTTTGTGCGACTTTCCATGGACGAGAAGTTAACCGGGAGCTGAGAGACGTCACCTAAAGCCGCACCAATAACGCGCATGCGCAAAATATCGTGATATCGGGCCGGGTTTAGGTGACGTCTGGAGCTGAGCGGCTGCGGCGTTGTAGCTTTGGTGGAGAGAAGGTGTGTATCGCTCTTCTCTCTGTTCACTGGTACTTTCTCATGTTTAACAGTACTTGGTGTACGTGTATATTGTGTTTGCTCAAATTTCACCCACAAATTAGCAAAAATGAGTATGAAACTGACGTCGTTAGAAAGTTAGAATCTCTGCCGGTGTTCTGGATTAAAGTCATGGCGGAATACACTGAGGTCACCACAGCACTTAAATCCCTATTGCCATTTCCGACATCCTATCTGTGTGAAGCGGGGTTTTCTGCAGTGACAGCAACCAAAACAAAACAATGGAATAAACTGGACATAAGCAACACACTTCGGGTGTCATTGTCTCCTATTACCCCAGATGGAACCGTCTCGTTGCAAAGAAACAAACTCAGGGTTCTCATTGATTTAGTGTTGTAGTGAGTTAAAAAGGCATGTTTAAATACAATTAAATTAAAATTATTAATTTTAATGTAGGGGGGCACGGTGGCTTAGTGGTTAGCACGTTCGCCTCACACCTCCAGGGTTGGGGGTTCGATTCCCGCCTCCGCCTTGTATGTGTGGAGTTTGCATGTTCTCCCCGTGCCTTGGGGGTTTCCTCCCCCGGTCCAAAGACATGCATGGTAGGTTGATTGGCATCTCTGGAAAATTGTCCGTAGTGTGTGATTGCGTGAGTGAATGAGAGTGTGTGTGTGCCCTGCGATGGGTTGGCACTCCGTCCAGGGTGTATCCTGCCTTGATGCCCGATGACGCCTGAGATAGGCACAGGCTCCCCGTGACCCGAGGTAGTTCGGATAAGCGGTAGAAAATGAGTGAGAGAATTTTAATTTAATTGTATAGCCGCCATCCCCCACCCCCAGCGAGCCGCGGTAAAATTATCAAACATTGACCGGTCCGCGGCGAAAAAAAGGTTGGGGACCACTGGTATATAGTATTAAAGAAAATGAATACAAAATAAAAAATGTTTATTGACTGATTCATGTCCATTGATCTCTTGAGGAATTAAAATCCTTATTGTTGTATTGATTTATATCGAGACGTTAATGCTGCCTCTCCCTGAACAAACACACCTCTAACACTTTACCAGCTCTCTCATTACTTTACTCTGTGTTACTGTTGGATGTCTGCAGACAGGCCAAACCGTCTCAAGTGTACTATCGAGAAGCAGAGGAAAGCAAGGAGATCAGAGATCCTGTGCAGTACGAGTTCACGGTTCGTCCATTAAGTTTATAAACATTTCTTACGTCTTACCTGCAAAATTTGTCTTCGCAAACAACGATAGAATTTCGTACCTCGTACCCAGGATATCTCGAGTAGGACCGGACGTGCTCCTTATAGATAAGAAGAGAATAGAAGGATAAACAAATGTGTGTCTATGTCTTTCCTTATTATTAGATCAGTAACATGGGTCGACCTCTGAAGTCCTTCGCGTCCGTGACTCTCGACATCCAGTGGCCGAAGGAGAACAAAGCAGGCAAGAGGCTCCTGT
>NC_083472.1:23001468-23011468 GCF_030014155.1 Tachysurus vachellii
CCACCGTGCCCCCCATGATGAAAAACATATCTTTTTAAAATTGCATGTCCACAATTTATTTTTTACCTTTTAAATGAACCAAAAACTTTTACTCAAGCACTGTTTGTTGTTTTAAATTTTTACAAGGAGATAAGTATCTTCTTAGTTTGCATGAATCCGCTGCACTGTACTGTTGAAACACATTGTGTGTGTGTGTGTGTTTGTGTGTATGTGTGTGTGTTTGTTTGTGGTTTCAGCTCTGATGATTTTCTGCTCCACTTGGAAGCAGCTGAGGCCACAAGGCTGTGCGACGTCGCTCTTATCACACACGCACACAGACACACAGACACACACACACACACATTTTCTGCTTTATATGTGCTACTCAGTTATTTCTTCAAATACACAGTCCTTTTTCCCATAATTACACCTTTAATCTGTCAATTATCATCTATAATGCACTGTATCAGGTTAAGGACTATTTTAATTCCAGTATAATAATATAATAATTATACAATATAAAACAATCAAATTGCCTCTCAGCTGTTGGTTGACTCCCAGTATGAAAAACGATAAACGTGGTCCAAAAAAAAAAAAGTCAAACAGATTTTCTACTGTTTTCTTTCATTCGAATAAATATGGTACAAATGCTGTTATATATTTTGTTTCCATCAATTCAATCCATCAAAACATACACCTTAAAGGTGGGGTCTCCGTTGTTTGAGAAATGCTTCAGAAAACTGCGTCAAGCCGACAAACAAAACAAAAATCAAAACAAACGTGTAGCCAATGAGCAGAAAGGGGCGTGTCTTGTCAATATGGGCGGAGAGAGTGTTCAGTGCGCATGTGTGACATTAGCAGAAAGCGGTTTTAACATTGACATGGAGGATAAAAACAAAGAAAGAAAGCGAAGAAAGTCTTACGATAAGGTAAGAAGTAGGACGTGTTAATATACACTCTAAAAAACGATTCGTTGGCTGAACAACCATTACTTTTAAAAATAAATAAACTAAACACAAATAACAAAGTAATTTTAACTTTCCAACCTCTACTTAGCATATATAGTGTCTGTAACATAAATATATAAGTTACAAGGTGAACCTAAATGTATGCATAAATATAATGAAAAAACATAAGTCACGTCAACTAGTATTAAAATTGCATCAAAACTAAGTAATTATAACATAATATTTTAAGTTTGACTGTGAGCCACGTGATATGCAAATCTGGAAAAAACTGGAGCCATTTTGTGACGCACATGTGAAGACGGTGGAAAGAGGTAAGCTTAACTTTCAATAAACTAAGCAAAATATTCGATTTTGAGGTTTTGAAATTAATAAACACTTGTTTGTAGTGTTAGATGAAGATATTTTCTGAAACGCAAAGAGACGAAGACGCTGAAAAGAGGTAAGATTTGTCGTTTTAACGTACATTCGTTTATTTGTGTTTGTGTTTGCGTTTGTGGTCAAGAAAGAAACTTTTTTAAATTGAATTTCTGAATTGCTACGAATTTAGCTTCAACAATTAGAAACGTGTTACTTGAATACTTATGAAAGTCCAGTTTGTACAAGTAAGTTATTGTATGAAAGGAGGAACGAGTGTGCACGCGATTGTCCGCCTAAAAGCAGTGTGCCTCCATCGAATGAATGTTCTAGTAGTTAATTTGTTTATTTCAGAGGTATATGACCATGCATCGCGTTGGCATGTTTGCATTAAGATAAGGGCGAATTCTGACGAATCTGTTCCCGCCCTGCTCCGTGTAACGCTTTGCAGTTCTTTGTTCAATTACCACCTTGGCTTGAAACTTAACTTTTCTTATAATAATGAGAAACTTCTACGCATGCGTAAATGCGGAGCAGAAGGGCGTGACACGCTTCCGACATCCGCTGGTCTCAGCATAGCACATTATGCAAAAACGTGATCTATTAATATCTTTAAATAACAGTATTGATAAATTACCAGTATATGAGTATTTTGCCAAAAAAAGGTGATGCGTCATTAGTATATACAATCTTTTACTGAAAAGGTCTATGCTAGTAAGACTCTGCAATGTCTTGCCTATTCATACTAAATATAAAACTTTTTTCTCTTTCTAGCTCAGAGCAAGAAAGTGTTGCAAAGGGGGCAGCATCAAGGAAGTGTCCTGTTTGTTTTTTTGTTCAAAATATGTTAATTTGACACATTTGTTGTACATTCATGATGTGTGGTTTTAGGCTTCACCATTGTATTGCAGCCTGTTTCAAAAAATAAAGTGAAATGCTTTATTTTGTGTGATTTGCATGTGTAATTTATTTTAGTGAAGTGACATGGTGACCCATACTAGGAATTTGTGCTCTGCGTTTAACCCATTCAAGCAGCAGTGCAGTATGCAGACCAATAGCTGATGATCTAAAATAACTTAAAATTTTACATTGGTTCAACTCAATTAATTATCTTTTTTTAACATAAATGAGCTTAAATTTTAAGTTAACTTAACTTGCAGTTACTTAGCAGATTCTACCATGTTACTTATATTTTTAAGTAAACAATGTTGAGTGTACCCAAAAATTTAAGTACATATAACAACAGTTTTCTTGTTAATTTTAAGTAATTTTTTTCCAAGTTGGGTTTACTTAAAAAGTGTGATGCAAAAATGGTGCATACATATTTTAAGTAAATCCAACACATCATTTTTTAGAGTGTAGGATCAGCTTTCCAGCGCTGGAGAGAACTGAAGGAGCAGGAAGTTGGTCACATATTCACAGATTGGAGTTTCCTGAGTCAATAACTCCTGAGCTAAACGCTGTTACTACACAAATAACACCTCTTTTCTATCGTAGTAATGTAGAGACGCAGCTACAACCGTGTTTTGTGTAGTAACAGAGTTTAGCTCAGGAGTTATTGACTCGGGAAACTTCAATCTGTGAATATGTGACCAACTTTACTTAAGACGCCGAGGCGCTTTTTTCCTTCTCGATAGGTGAGTAACGTTGGTTTTGTTTTGTTACACAGAACTAATATATGCCTTTGTCCTTTACATGATTATACTTGTGTGTCATTTTTGCTTGTTTATTTATCTGCAATCGTATTGTTCTTCCCTTCAGCTATGATAAAGACACATTTCTTTCCATTAGTTGCCTGGGTTACGTATGTATGTGTGGGCGGAGCTATCAATACAGGGGTGGGACCCATTTGGGTTAGGGGCGTGTTTGTTTTGGTGATTTCAAATGTCGACATTGGCTTTCAAACAACGGAGACCCCACCTTTAAATTAAAGTAGCTATAAACAGTCACTCCACCATGACACTTTTTAACCAAAGTTAAAAAAAAGAACAAACAAATACAAACCCAACTTGTGTTTACCAAAGAACCTTTTTTTCTTTGAAAATCTTTATTCCTATCACATAATCATCAGATGTTTATGATAAACTTTGCATATTAAAACTTTAACGGTCTTTCTAGCACGTTCCATCATCTTCTAACCATGTGACTCGATCCGAATAGAAAAAAAAAGAAAATAAATAAACAAGTGATATTTAGGGACAAAAAACCTCCAACCAACTACAGAACGTACGAGACGAGAAGTGGTGTGTGACGTACATGCGTGTGTTATTGTGGATATATTTATGTTCATGTGTACATAAATGATCAGCTCTTTATATTAATATAAAATATAATGAGTATTATTCAAATAAATATCGTGTGTGTGCGTGTGTGTGTGTGTGTGTGTCATTACACATTTTATAAAATAATATTAATTAACACAATTGATAGAATTTTCAAAGATATTTCCACACAATTTAAGTCTTTTTTTTTTACCCGAGTACCGAGTGTGTATTGCACAACTGCATCCTGTAAATAAGATGATTTATTAATTATTTATTCATTCTTCATTTAAAATCTACCGCAGTATTTGTGAGAGCATGCAAATTAGAGTCGGTACTTTTGTTACCATAGAAACCGCATAAGGATTAAGATATCGAGGTAAGGTTCTCTGAATCTGTATTGCTATCGTTGCTTAACAAATGGTTGAGGTCAGTAGGATCACATGACCTGGGTCCAGTGCTAGGTAGTGAACATCAGGGCACGGGGTAAAGAGAGAGGAATACTTTAGCTCACATTCACAGTTTCTAAATTGGGAGTGAGCTTGGGCTGGTTCTCGCATGTGTGTGTGTGTGTGTGTGTGTGTGTGTGTCACTCTGTGTTGTCAGCCATGGGAATATTGTAGCTCTTGACTAGAGGCTGCATGAAGAGGCCAACAGTTCCAGAAACGCAAACCAACACAAAGATACAGAGGAAGAGCCGGTCGATTACCATCGCCACATACTTCCAATCCTCAATGACCTGAAAACCAAAAGAAACCAGAGCTTTATAGACGAATATTCAGTTTTTTTTATTTTTTATTTAACAATTCATTTAATATACCTGTATCACCTGAAGAATATATATGTATATATATATCAAGTGTCACGCATTGAGAGTGACAGTCACGCATTTCGGTCTTTTGTCACCGGGCAGGAATCAAGCGCGTCTCAGCCTGTAGCTCTTATTCGAGCCTGACACTTATCAGCCAATCAAAAAAAAAGAGGCTACACAATAGCCAATCAGAAAATAGCACTATTGTATCTGGGTAATATTTAACGCAACAACCAATGAAAAAAAAAACATGTTCATTAGAGAGGGTATTTTCGATGGTCGGTTTGAACGAAACCTCAACACGAAACAGCCCGTCTCTGGACGGGACATTGTCCTCAATCATGACCCTAAAAAGAGATGTCACGCTTGCCTGTCTTCAAAACTTGAGAGCCCTGTGTATATATATATCGTCGCTGTCGGGCGGAATCCTCATATCTCCAAAACCATTATTTTTCAGGAAATATACCGCCGTACCTTATCTGCAGTGCACAGGGTTTAGTCCGCGTTGCAGTGGATTGTCTTGCGCTAAATTCCTGTCCTCAGACAAGCACCAGGACTAGCGGGGGTCAAGATTTTTTTTTCTTTGAGCCCAGTTTTTTGAAGACATTTACCTCAGAGGACGTGTTGATTCAAGCTATTTTCAAGACTTTAGATTACGTGATTGTGGTTAATAACTTGTAAAAATAACAGACCCACGTGGGGACTGACCAATAGCATCGATATGTGAAAAAATATGAAATTGACCAAATTTGGACATACGAGGTTTCCGCCCTACAGCGACGATATACATATATTTTTTTTAAAGTTATTCAAAGTCCAAAATATATCATTCTGCTTATACCACATGGATGTACTAAACTTAAATTCGGATCATTTTAAGAAAAGTGAAGGGATTACAGCAATGCTCACCGCTTCATCATCATCCTTGCTCTTTATCTTATCAGCGACGTATCTCACGCCTTCCATGGCCTCTTCCATATCTGCCGACTGCTTCACTGCCACCCGTTTCCGAACCTCTGTGCTGTCCTGCATTTCTCTGTTCCTACAGCTCATGATTTTGGAGTCAATGTTCGCAAAGACTGTTGAATCCACCAGACCGTCCTGCTCTCTTTTATGAACGTTCTCTGAGCACGAGTGATGTTGGTGCTTGTGCTGGAAATTCTCAGGGATGTTTGACGATCCAGGCCTTTGCATGAACAACAGCGCTGGAAGGCGACGCAAAAAGAAGCTCTTGACCCACGGTGGCATGGTGTGTGTGCTTGGAGAACGGTGATGAATGTTTAGTACGCACACGCTGGTAACAATGGAGAAGGTCACCAGCACCATGGCGAACATCAGGTACTTGCCTATGAGTGGCACAGCCAGCGAGGTTGGAGGCACGATCTTGGAGATGAGAAGCAGGAAAACGGTCAGGGCCAGGAGAACCGAGATACACAAAGTTATCTTCTCACCACAGTCTGAAGGCAAGTAGAAAACCAAGATGGCCAAAGATGTGATAAGAACACAAGGAACAATCAAGTTGATGGTGTAGAACAGTGGCTTGCGTTTGATGATGAAGTCGTAAGTGATATCCAGGTAAGTGATGTCGTCTGGGTCTTCGTTCTTGCGACCGGGAAGTGACACGATGTCCCACTCGCCGCTGGGTTTGAAGTCGTCACGGCTTGCGAAGTCAGACAGCAGGACCAGGTCGATCTCTGTGTGGTCGTAAGTCCAAGAGCGGAACTTCAGCGTGCAGTTCTGCTGGTCGAACGGAAAATTTCGCACCTCGATCCTACATGCGCTTTTATAGATGGCTGGAGGCAACCAAGCAACCTCACCGTTACTGGAAATGACAGCATTGGAGTAGAAGGACACCTCGTAAGTCCCGTCTGCACTACAAACCCAAAACAAAGAAACAGTTTTTAATCTTCTGTTGTTAATCCATCCATCCATCCATCCATCTTCTGTACCACTCATCCTACACAGGTCCCCAATGAGCCTGGACACTATCTCAAGGCACTTGGTGTACAAAACGAGGGACAATACACCACATGACACTGTTGTATTATCTTATATTAATTGCTCTTGAATTTTTCTGTAAATCAGACTAAAGGCCAGCAGGTGTTAAAATGGAAAAACACATGATTGTTGGCTCTAAGGGGCTTTTTACACCTGGTCACTTCATGCGTTTTCTGTGATCAGATAGCTATCCGATGGTAAAAAGACCAGGTCTAAATGCCCTCCGAAACGTTTTGGAGAAGGACATAAATCCGATGGTACAAACCACTTCAGGAGGTGGTCTGGGACGCATTTCAGAGGAAACTGGACAGGTGTAAATGAATGTGGTTTTTCAAGCCACATACGTCAGCGCTATACTCCTCCCAAACGGAAGTACGTCACTCGCAGGTCATCTTTCACCCAGGTGTCTTGTCGGGTCTTAAAACGCGCTGCTGCCACCAGCGAAAACGCAGCAAACAGTAAACGCTGTTTTTTGTAGCATAAACGTCGTAACGAGTTTTTTCGTCTTCTTTTTGATCGCCTTCTGAAAACCGCAAACACCAAAGTGTGTTCCATTTCAATTACCCCGGAAATGAGGTAAAATATATTCGCATTTTGAGCGGGAGTAGAAAGATCAGATCGATATCCGATTCGCCGAGACGCGTTTATGTGGCCTAATGTAAATGGAACAGTTTTAACAAATCAGATAGCTATCGGATGAGAGAAAACACATGAAGTGACCAGGTGTAAAAAGGCCCTAAGTGTGTTCTCTTGCACATCTCATCTCGCTAATGCATGCCTAATCTCTACAGAGATCCCTGAGTGCCCCGGACACTCTCTCCTGTATGAAATAAAGATGTCTGTACACAAACACGAGTGTTTATCCGGACACTCAACAATCCTGAGTCACTCTGCTATTCTGGTATCATCTCCGAGCATCTGCTTTAGCTTTAGCTGAAGTTAGACTTTAGACTTTTAACTGCCATGAACACGATTTATATCATTTTTAGTTGTAGTTGTTTATTTTGTTTATTCATTTCTGAGGGTTGATTTTCCTTTGTTAACGTTGGGATGGAGCTAAGTTGGGTATTGTGTTGAACACGGACATTTTTGTTCGTCACAATTTTACTAAGAACAAATTTATAGTTATTTAAGAAGTAGAATTTTTTTTGTGATGCTACGTCGCCTCTTGGAAGACGTTACGTTTCCTCAAGTGGACGTCTCAGTTGTCTGAAGCTAGGTTCGTTCTCAATGCTTGAAAAACACTGTTTTTCTTTCACTCTGTTTTTTTTTTTATGCGTCTATGAGCAGCATTGTCGTGAAGCTTCATCTCTGGCTAAAAATGGATTATTGGGGGGTAAAAATCCTCTTTAATCTGGTGCTCCTGAGCTGCTGTGGGTCAAACTGTAATATAATTTCTGTAATATAATTTCACAGTCAGCACTGCGTCAGGACAGAATGAGCAGAAAACTGGTGTTTATACATCGTACAGCGACTCAGAAGTCTAACCACAGAGTGACGAGCGGGAGCTGCGGCCAATCAGAGAGACCACAGAGAAAGCGATATTATGGAGATTGTGTATTTTTTTTTCTGTTGCTGAAATTTTTTAAATTTCCAGGCAGCTAACAAACAACATTCTGCAGATTTACATTCATGGTAGAATTTGTGTAATTACACACACACAAAAAAAAAAAAAAAACACACGTAAAAACACGACAGACTGGCAGACTCACTTATTGTAGAGAACGATGTCTGGCAGCCAAATGTGCTGCGAAGGAAGACGAACTTTCATGACCCCTTCGTACTCGTCTGGATTCCACATTAATCTGTAATCGTTCCACACCTCAAACACACAACAACAATAACAGCTCAGAGCACAAAACTACACACTATTATTTCTGAACCCAAACTAGAGATCATATTAATGTAAGGAATAAAACTCATGCTGTAAGAAGAAATAGAACCACTTATGGGGGATTTGATGAATCTCAGCTACTTAGTATATTACCTGAACTTATGATAATATTACCTGAGTGAGCCAGCAGTTGGTGGTCATAATCTGTTCCCTTTCATTCTGAAAGCAGATAATCAGGTATTATTCACAGGTTTGTGTGTGTGTGTGTGCGTGTGCGTGTGTGTGTGTGTCTCACCACACTGATGAGCTGAGCTAGAGACACCTGGATGGCGATGGTCACCTGCTGGCTCTTGTTAACTGCTGGTCGTATGAGCTTGTTGTAGCGCTCAGGAGACAGGAGGTAATTAATTAATCGCTCCTCCACCTCAGCGCACAGCGCCGCTATACAAGACACAAAAAAAAAAATAAAAAAAATACAACAATGAAGAGACACGATGTGGAAAAGCAAAGAGACTTCCATGATATTATGAAGACGTGACGATTTAACCCCTTCATCTCCTCACAGAGTGTCATTCATTCATTCATTCATCTTCTACCGCTTATCCGAACTACCTCGGGTCACGGGGAGCCTGTGCCTATCTCAGGCGTCATCGGGCATCAAGGCAGGATACACCCTGGACGGAGTGCCTACCCATCGCAGGGCACACACTCTCATTCACTCACGCAATCACACACTACGGACAATTTTCCAGAGATGCCGATCAACCTACCATACACGTCTTTGGACCAGGGGAGGAAACCGGAGTACCCGGAGGAAACCCCCGAGGCACGGGGAGAACATACAAACTCCACACACACAAGGTGGAGGCAGGAATCGAACCCCAACCCTGGAGGTGTGAGGCGAACGTGATAACCACTCATAGGGTGTCAGTTACTGTTCTGTATGATGTACTTTATGTTGCTAGGAAACTTACCTTATGTAGCACCGTAGTCCTGGAGAAACGTTGTCTCATTTCACTATGAACTGCGTCAACTATATATACGGTTGAAATGACAATAAAAAATAAATAAATAGATTTATTTGCCTTGACTGGAACTGACACTCTCTGAACTTTAAACGTATTGGACAATAAGAAACGGGAGCACTGAATGATACTGCATATTTTCAGCCATGCGTACAAAATTAGCATCTTTAGTGCATGTGATATCTGGAAGCCTGCTACAGGCTCCATAACAGTTCATTATCTGCTTTATCATCAATTTTATGACAAAGTAATAAAGTCATGTTTGTATCATGAGAGGAGTCAGAGTGGTATTATTGTACACACACACACACACACACACACACACACACATACACACACATACACTCATCAGTCACAGTTGCCATGTGCTTGAGGCCTTGACTCCCAAGTCTCCGGACATCAGATCACTATGACTCAATTCATCACATTCTAATCAGCATTTGTTTTTACTACACAATTACACACTCTTTAGTCTTTATGGAGATGCAAATGAACAAAAAACATCCATCATCTTTCGATTCTGCTTTTCTTACAAAGCTTTCTGAGGAACCAGGTGACAGAAGGCACAAAGCAGGAACACCCTGGACTCATCACAGGGCAAAATCACACAACATAAAGATCTCATTCAGGCAAAAATGCATGTCTTTGGACTGTAGGGGGAAACTGGAGTATCTGGAAGAAACCCCCAAAGTTCAGGGGTGAACATATAAACTCTACACATGCAGGAATCGATCCCCTAACCCTGGATTTGTGAGGCAGATGTGTTATGA